>NC_134094.1:325000-540000 GCF_000715075.1 Nicotiana tabacum
AGTGCCACGATTAATGTGGGTGATATGTTGGAGGCCGCCTTGCTTAATTTTGATGATGACGAGATGGATGGCTTCATGGAATGTGTTAATTCTTTGCAAGGAATGAGGTCGTACAACTATGCACCCCAGAAACTTTCCTTGGATCTTGAGAATAGGAAAACTCCTCCTACAAAGCCTTTAATTGAAGAGCCTCCGATCTTGGAGTTGAAGCCATTGCCTCCACATATCAGGTATGAATTCCTTGGCCCTTGTTCTACTTTATTGGTAATTCTTTCCTCTTGCTTGACTAACGTGCATGTTGACTCTACATTGACGGTACTCTACAAGGGGAAGAAAGCTATTGGGTGGACTTTGGCAGATATTCGGGGAATAAGCCCCGTCTTTTGCATGCACAAGATTAACTTGGAGGAAGATGCCAAACCCTCCATTGAACATCAAAGAAGACTCAATGAAGCAATGCAAGATGTGGTCAAAAAGGAGATTATCAAATGGTTGGATGCCAGGGTGGTCTACCCTATTTCCGATAGTTCGTGGAATTCTCCGGTGCAATGTGTCCCAAAAAAGAGGGGCATAACAGTGGTCGCCAATGATAAGAACGAGTTGATTCCCACAAGAACGGTGACCAGGTGGAAAGTGTGTATGGACTATCGGAAGCTAAACAAAATCACGAGGAAAGACCATTTTCCACTTCCCTTCCTTGACCAAATGCTTGATAGGTTGGCGCACCGTGCTTTCTATTGCTTTCTAGATGGATATTCGGGCTACAACCAAATCCTTATAGCCCCAGAAGATCAAGAGAAAATAACTTTCACTTGTCCCTATGGCACTTTCGCTTTCAAGGGGATGCCATTTGGCTTATGCAATGCACCAACGACTTTTCAACGGTGTATGATGGCGATCTTTATGGATACGGTAGAAGACTACATTGAAGTCTTCATGGATGATTTCTCGGTAGTCAGGGATTCTTTTGATGATTGTTTGGAAAATTTGGATAGAGTATTGGCAAGGTGTGAAGAAACAAACTTGGTGTTGAATTGGGAGAAATGCCATGTCATGGTCGAGGAAGGCATTGTCCTTGGCCACAAAATTTCAAAGAATGGCATAGAGGTCGACAAGGCGAAGATAGAGGTGATTTCTAAACTTCCACCTCCAACTTCAGTGAAAGGCGTGAGAAGTTTCTTGGGTCACGCGGGGTTCTACCGACAATTCATAAAGGATTTTTCTAAAGTGGTGAACCCATTGTGCAAGCTCTTAGAGAAAGATGCTAAATTTCACTTCAATGATGATTGCATGAGAGCCTTTGAATTGCTAAAGTTCAAGTTGACAACTACTCCCATTATCACCGCTACTAATTGGAGTATTCCTTTTGAGCTCATGTGCGATGCTAGTGATGTAATAGTTGGAGCAGTTTTAGGGCAACACATCAACAAGTTTTTTCATCTGGTCTACTATGCTAGTAAGACCATGAATGATGCCCAAGTCAATTACACTGTTACAGAAAAGAGCTCCTTGCCATTGTGTTTGCAATTGAGAAGTTCCGCCCATACTATATGGGTGCAAAGGTTATTGTTCATAAGGATCATGCGACACTTCGCTATCTTATGAGCAAGAAAGATTCAAAAGTTAGGTTGATGAGATAGGTGTTTGTCACGACCCGAAATCCACCTAGTCGTGATGGCACCTAACCTAACCCGTCAGATAAGCCAATTAACCACTAACCAATTCCAATAACAAATAATAAAGCAATTAAGTAAAGAAATATCTGAATCTGATACATTCCCTAAGGATTAGTAGTACAAATCATGAGCTTCTAAGAATAGAGTTTACAAAGCTGAAATGAAGTAAATACATCATCTGTTTGAAGAGTACATAAACAGAGTTTTATAGATCTAAGGCTACCATGAACAAGAGATAGCTACAATCGAAATGCAGGTACATCTTCAATTCCGGCTCCCGTCGATCACAACAACGTCAGCAGTCAATATCTGCACGCAAGGTGCAGAAGTGTAGTTTGAGTACAACCGACCCCATGTACTCAATAAGTAACAAACCTAACCTTAGATTGAAAGTAGTGATGAGTTAGAACAAAGGTAGGGTCCAATACCAATATCCCACAACAATTCATAACAGCATAGTACAAGTAATAAAAAGAGTATCTCTGAAATAAAATGCTCAGCTCGTTCACAGTTCCATAAAAGTAGGCATGCTTTTCAAGTATTTCAGTGAAAACTCAAATCTTTTACCGAAATTTGCAGAAAATATGAGTAAGTTTGATAACTGTGATTTTTCCCTACCCCTACCCCGAGGGTAGTATGTACGCAGACCTCAACCCTACCCCGAGGGGGTAGATAGGTTGTTTTCGACCGAACCAGAAAATAAGTGAAAAGCAAAACAATAACCAGCCTCTCCTTCGACAAGAACTATAGAAAATTTCTAAGCCGACTTTCGATATTATCCTTCCAACTATGCTGTAATCAATTTTGAAAGTATCCATTCTAGGTCCAATGACCTCATCTCATCCAACACGACCACTCTAGTGACATGACACATCAATACAATCTAAAGCCACAACCCGTGCACTAATAAACAACATTCCAAATGTACTCAATCATGGAAAATGACTCAGACAAGAGAACTGTCCCGCAAGCTCCTCAAGTACTACCACAACGCAATGCTAAGAACCTATCACACACCGTAGAACCAAAACACACGAATCTAACACAAGGGATCATATCTCAACATAACTCTACTGCAATGCGTGACCCCATCTAAACACTGATCCATATGAAATACCTCAGCCACCATGCTCAAAATCAATAACGACGCGCAATCCGACATCAAGTACTCAAAGTGCATTACCATAACCATGGAGAAGTAGATGACACAATGCCACACAAAACCCGAAAGAACATAACCCATACGACATCAACCATACAATACCCAATTACTCATCTTGCTCAAATTACGCTATAAAGTCCAAATAGAACCGCACCAGGCGTGCTTATAGCCAACGAATCACAACTCCTCGTAGCATAGAAGAGTAATTCATAGATCCTTTCAGAACATGAATAAGATCAACAACAACCGAATGGAACATCCCTCAACAATAGCAGTATGGAGCCAACCAATCCGGCTCGGTGTAGAATACACATCCTAATTTGGCCTACCAATGGACCCCCAAACCAACTCTGGTCACCCATAAATAGATAAATAACCCTCCGAAAGTCTACAATGACTGAATCATAACACATACTATCATCTGGCTAGCTTCGGCCACAACCTCACAGTCCACAACCATGAAACAATTTGCTCCTGAGAACTCTCAGCCTCCAAATCCATAAAACACATGAATCACCATATCTGATCCTAACTCCACCGCCCGAATGTCTAACACATCTCTCATACACGATTATCCCACGAGGAATACTTCTAAAATTCTTCTGTGCCACATAGCAAAATTTGAATATCAGCAGTGGATTAACCAGGAGAGTGCTGCAGTACCAGTGAAGTATCTATATCAAAACACATTTCCCCTTCTGAAATGTATACTCTCATCAAGACATACCAGATAGTAATATCATTTACCAAGTCATCTGAAACCGTCTATGCTACCTAAGAATTTTATGACATTCCCTTCAAAACTGAATTGTGATCTCGCTCATGTAAATCTCAATCTCACACAACACACCACATGTACCACGCCATCATATGAAAAATATGAGAACTTCATAGTCCACTCCGAGTCACAAGCAACTACATACTCAATTAGCCAAAGACCTTCCATTTGATTTCATCCAGGAGAAAATCACTATACACCACATGCTCCTCATGCCAGTAGGAAATATACTCCTCAAACCGTGGTAGAAACTATTGAGAACTCTTTGAAGCCCATTTACACATAACCAAGCTATCAGAACCGAATCTCTCTAACTCAACCCATCCACGCATGTCGCCAAAACCCAAGAGCATTGCCACGAAACACCTGTAGATACTAGACACATCATAAGTACCCAAAAAACCAATTATATCCATTACTGTGCTGATCCAACCTACTACTAAGTTGTCCTAACTCTCCGAGTTCTTTTCGAATTACCTTCAAATTGATAGTTCTCCTCGCCATAATACCATAGTCCTCAACCAAAACTCACCACACAAGAGACTCTAGTATAAAACCACAACGCCCTAAGGCCCATAAGCCGCTGACTTCCCTCTTAAGGACCCCAAAGCACCACAACCGAGATACCCACTATAAAGAGACCTTATGTGAACCTAAAACTATTTCCTTCACCTTCTTGATACTGAAATGCATAATCCACAATGATATAAAAATGCCACAAGTCTCGACACCATCCCATGCAAATATCATATCCTAGCCATATACCAATCTAAAATTCTCAATTGCTACATATAATTCTTGAATCCATTAGAACCATTCTCGAGAGTCATCCACTCTTCTCAAATCTCAATTGCACCGCCCCAAATAGGCCAAACGACTAGTGCCCTATTGGCACGACGAAACCCAAAGAAGTAACCCCACCTTAACGCAACCAAGAAAATTCCTACTCCATGCACACTACATCCTTCACGAATAACCACTCAATCATTCCACGATTCCCATATACCCATATAGTGTAATATAACCCGTATCCAGAAATTCCCTTACTCGAGTCATCCTCAATCTCAACCCCTGCAGTCATAACTGATTCACCGGTATACCTCAAACTGAAACCAATCAACTCATCGATAGCAAACTCCCCCACTTGGATTAAAGCCATAAAACAAAACAACTAATAACATCACGACGCCCATACTCTATTACTGGCAAAATCCCGCACTGAAATTCAACTAAATCCTTTGTAAGCTCATGTAACACAAACCATATAATACCTCAAATCGTCTGCAAATCTCGCATTCATCCTCATGATAGTCGGGTCAACTGTCACAACTGATCCAAACTCAAATCTCACAAATATACCCCACTGGAAGAAAAGAAAGCCTCAACATAACATTATAAAAATCACACATCCGTAGTTATAACCCACGTGCTTAGCCTCAAACTGACGTCTCTTGATACCCTTTCATAGCCACAACTATTAAGCAATCACTTAATCTCCCTGAGTTTGATCTCACCAATAAGACATGAGAACCTATTTCGTTCTAGCCTTAAGCAACAGAAAGGATCCTTCAATGCACTCATACTCGAGATTGTACGTCACATCAAGACATAAATCAAACACCCCATAGTCCTTGCTATATCCTAAGTAAACTCTTCTCATCACATTCGAACAATCTGAACACATCTCGCAGTCACATCATACTCACCACATAGTCATCCAATCACAAATTCCAATAATAGGGACACCAATGGACCTATAAGTCTCAAAAGCACGAGCTCACACAATCGAAATCACCGTGCTCAAGCTACCATCAAAACCCGACCTCAAGTCCTCCAGAATGGCCCATCATTATCACGCCAAAATACATCTCGCACCTTAACCATGGAATCACAAGCCGCCGGTGCAGAATCGATACCGAGCGCTCACATACGTATAAGAATGCGTGGAAGAAATTCAAAGAGTTACGCTTCAAGCTGAATCAATGCCACACAATAAGGAAAGAAAGATGGAAAGTATATCCTAAATATCCTGTAGCCTCTCGAAGATAGGTATGGATGTCATCACACCGATCCGTAAGACTCTACTACACACTTGCTCATGACTTGTAGAACCTATGAACCTAGGGCTCTGATACCAACTTGTCACGACCCGAAAAATACCTAGTCATGATGGCACCTAACACAACCCGTCAGGTAAGCCAATTAACCACTAACCAATTCTAATAACAATTAATAAAGCAGTTAAGTAAAGAAATATCCGAATCTGATACGTTCTCCAAGGACTGGTAGTACAAATCATGAGCTTCTAAGAATAGATTTTACAAAGCTGAAATGAAGTAAATACATCATCTGTTTGAAGAGTACATAAACAGAGTTTTATAGATCTAAGGCTACCATGAACAAGAGGCAGCTACAAACGAAACGTAAGTACATCTTCAATTCCGGCTCCCGTCGATCACAACAACGTCAACAGTCAATATCTGAACGCAAGGTGCATAAGTGTAGTATGAGTACAACCGACCCCATGTACTCAATAAGTAACAAACCTAACCTTAGGTTGAAAGTAGTGACGAGCTAGAACAAAGGTCGGGTCCAATACCAATATCCCACAATAATTCATAACAACATAGTACAAGTAATAAAAGGAGTATCTCAGAAATAAAATGCTCAGCTCGTTCACAGTTCCAGAAAAGTAGGCATGCTTTTCAAGTATTTCAGTGAAAACTCAAATCTTTTACTGAAAGTTTCCAAAAATATGAGTAAGTTTGAAAACTCTGATTTTTCCAAAAATCCTTTAAACAATAAATAAGATGTTTCATTTTCCTTTCAGATAGCAAGTGTAAGATGTCTCTCTATGCCCATATGTCATAATGTATGAGAAGTCATAAATGACATGATACTATACATCGTGAGGAAAAATGCAGCTCTATGCCTGTATGTCAAGTGTGCATGCCAAATGTGATGCAAATAAGTGATAAAGACCATATGTATACTCCCAGAGTATCAATTCACTCAGTCCTCCCAGCCACTCAGTCCTCCCAATCACTCACTCCTCACAGTCACTCAGTCCTCCCAGTCACCTGGCACTCGCACTCAGTAGGTACCTGCGCTCACTGGGGGTGTGTACAGACTCCGGAGGGGCTCCTACAACCCAAGCGCTATAATCTGCACGGGCAACTCATGTGCTGCACGGACAACTCACGTGCTATAGTATCAATATTTGGATCCGCACTGACAACTCACGTGCTGCACGGACAACTCACGTGCTATAGTATAACATCTGGATCCGCACGGATAACTCACGTGCTATAATATAATATCTCACAGTCAGGCCCTCGGCCTCACCCAGTCATCAATCTCTCCAGTCTCTCGGGCTCTCAATGTCATGGAATATCAGCCCAAAATAATGATGTGATGTATCCATATGTAGCAACAGAGACTGAGGTATGATATGAAATGAATGAACATGACTGATTATGAAATTGCAATGTAAGCAAATAACTCAACAGCAGTAACGCCTAGACATGGTTTCTAACATTAATCACAACTCAATAGCTCTAGTACGTGGATTTCATGGTTACAAATATGATCAGGTAGCTACACAGTATCACAGAAATAACAGAATTACAACTTACACGGTGCACGCCCACACGCCCGTCACCTAGTATGTGCGTCACTTCAACACCAATTATATTACACATAATTCGGGGTTTCATACCCTTAGCACAAAGTTTAGAAGTGTTACTTACCTCGAACAAGCCAATTCCAATACTGAGCAAGCCAAGTGATGCTCCAAAAATGCTATCTAGCACGTAGTGACCTCCGAACGGCTCAAAACTAGCCAAAAGCAACTCAAATACATCAAATAAAGCCCAAGGAAACAATTCCAAATGAAAAAGGTCGAATCTTTAATCAAAAGCCCAAAATCGGCCAAAACGTCCAACTTAGGCCCGCACCTCGGAATCTGACAAAACTCACAAAATCCGATAATTCATTCAATTACGAGTCCAACCATACTAATTTCACTCAAATACCACTCCGAATCGATGTTCAAAACTCAAAAATTAACTTTATGAAACTTTAGGCTAAAACCCCCAAATTTCTCTTTTGGAACCCTCAATCAAATGCCGAAAACGAAGATAGATTCATGATATAAAATCAAAAATGAGTAGAGAACACTTACCCCATTTCACATGGTGAAAATTGCCTAAAGAATCGCCTCAATCCGAGCTCCATAGCTCCAAAAATGCAAAAATGGTCGAAACCCCCGAAATAGAGTACTTTATACTTCTACCCAGACATCCTCTTACGCGAACGCGGGAAGTTCATCGCGTTCATGATGAACAATAATACACTGCCACCAAAAGCACTACGTGTTCATGATACACCCCAAGCGAACGTGATGACCACTGATGCAAAGCTTTGCAAACACGATTCACCTTTCACGATCACGTTGAAGAATTCTCCAACTCCCAACTGCCAAACCTCAACACTACGCGAACGCATAGCAATGGACGCGGATGCGAAGACAAAAATCTTCAACCTAGTATGAATGCGAAAAACAAATAGCTCCATTGACCAAACACCTTTCGCGATTGCGGCTACACCTTCTCGATCGCGAAGAATGCCAGAAGCAACAGGTAATAGCAGAAAAACCAGCAATGCAAAGCCATTTGATATGATCCGAACTACGTCCGAAATTCAACCGAGCCCCTCGGGACCCCGTCCGAACATACCAAAAAGTTTCATAACACAATACGGACCTACTCAAGACCTCAAAACACACATAACAACATCAAAATGATGAATCACGCCTCAAATTGAAATCTAGGAACTTTGAACTTTTCAACTTCAATAACTCGTGCCGAAACATAACAAATCAACCCAGAATGAACCCAAATTTTTCACACAAGTCCCAAATGACAAAACGAAGCTATTCCAATTCCAAAAATCACAATCCAAATCCGATATCAAAAAGTCCACTCCCGGTGAAACTTTCCAAAACTCCAACTTCCGCCATTTCAAGCCAAATTCCACTACGGACCTCCAAATCACAATCCGGACATGCTCCTAAGTCCAAAATAACCCAACGGACCTACCAGAACCATCAAAACTCCATTCCGGGTTCAAATTCACAAAACATCAAACTTGCTCAACTCTCCCAATTTAAAACTTCAACAATGAAATCCATTCTTCCAATTCGATTCTGAATAACCTGAAAATTAAAACCGACAATTCACATAAGTCGTAATACATCATATTGAGCTACTCATACCCATAAACTACCAAGCAAAGTACAAATGCTCAAAATGACCGAGTAGGTTGTTATAGTGCTATTGTTGCAAGAGTTTGATATTGACATTCAAGATCGAAAAGGGAGTGAAAATCAAGTGGCGAACCACTTGTCTCGTTTGGAGGAGGAGGGGAGGTCGCATAATGGCCTTGAATCAATGACTCTTTCCCCGACAAGCGACTCTTGGCTATTTCAATGAAGGAGGTGCCATGGTTCGCGAATCTAGCAAACTTCCTTGTGTGTGGAATCATCCTGGATGAGCTCTATTCAAATTAAAGGAAGAATCTCAAACGGTATTGTCAAGATTATTATTGGGACGAGCCATACCTATGCCGGATTTGCACGGATGGGGTAATTAGAAGATGTGTACCGGACGAAGAGCAAAATGTTATTCTTGAGGCTTACCATGCTTCGTCTTATAGTGGTTACCATGGCGGAGCAAGACCGGTGGATAAAGTGCTAAGTTGCGGTTTCTATTGGCCCACTCTCTATAAAGATGCAAGTAATATGGTGAAAAGATGTGATGAATGCCAACGGGCTGGTGAAATCTCGAAGAAGAATAAAATGCCTCTCACTACCATTTTGGAGATTGATAATTTTGATGTGTGGGGTATTGACTTCATGGGTCCTTTTGTGAGTTCTTGTGGAAGCAACTATATCTTGGTTGCGGTTGATTATGTGTCTAAATGGGTGGAGGCCGTTGCTCTACCCAACAATGAAGCGAGAAGTGTGGTGGCATTCTTGAAGAAGAATATTTTCACAAGATTTGGTACTCCGCGGGCTATCATAAGCGATGTGGGGTCGTATTTTTGCAACATGGCTTTTGTCACTTTGCTTAGCAAGTATGGTGTCACTCATAAAGTTAAGACTCCCTATCATCCACAAGCTAGCGGTCAAGTGGAAGTCTCTAACCGGGAGATAAAGAGTATCTTGTCCATAATAGTGAATGCTAACAGGACGGATTGGTCAAAGATGCTTGATGATGCACTATGGGCTTATCAGACTACTTTCAAAACTCCTATCGGGATGTCTCCAAACTGGATAGTGTTTGTAAAAGCTTGTCATCTTCTGGTGGAACTTGAGCACAAAGCCATGTGGGCTTTAAAGAAATTGAATCTTGATTGGGATGCATCCGCTAACTTACGTGTTGCACATTTGAATGAATTTGATGAATTCCGGTACAATGCATATGCAAGTTCATCCTTGTACAAAGAGAAGATAAAGTACCTTCTTGACAAATACATCCGAAACAAGCAGTTCAAGGTGGGCGATCTTCTTTTGTTGTTCAACTCAAGATTGAAGATGTTTCTCGGAAAGCTGAAATCTAAATAGAGTGATCCCTTTGAAATTATGGGTGTGACATCTTTTGGTGCATTGGACTTGAAGAACGAAAATAATGAGGTATTCCAAGTCAATGGTCACCGGGTGAAGCATTATTTAGGATAAGTAGATGATGGCCACGTGGTGACAGTTATTCATTTGAAGTGATGGTAATCTGCGTCGTGCCGCGACGTTAAATCATGCGCTTCTTGGGAGGTAGCCCATGTTTTCTTTTTCTTTTTCCTTTCTTCTTTTGTATATATGTGTTATTTTGTGCTAACTGGATTTGAAGTGTGGTGCAGGAATGAGTGTGCTTTACAAGAACTGTACTCAGAACATTGTCTAAGTGTGAAAAAGTGCGGACCACACAATTGTGAGTGCTACGACAGAAGGCAACTGCGGCCGCACAATTTCAGTGCTGACCGCACAACTTGGAAATGGAAAATACAAACTCTCTGAAGTTTGATCTGTCAGAGAAATTGCCAATCTGTGGCCGCACATCAAATTCTACGGTCTGCAGCCAAAATCTGCGGCCGTACCCTAAATTGTGCGGACCGCAGATCATCATGGGCATTTGAGCCCCAGGTAACAAAGTGCAGACCGCGGAAAGAATTCTGCGGCCGTACTCCTCTTTCGTACCTCAATCCAGCCCGTCTGTACATTTTTCCCCTCTCTGAGCACTCCAAACATTAACACATTGAAATTATCTGTTTAATCATCTGCCACACTCCATCCACATTTGTGATCACTTAGTTGCACTCCTTCATATATGGTATTCTTCAATTACACATTTAATATCTTTTTTTTTGTTTAGTTTAATTTACAATTTTATAGGTAGTTTAGGCCATTTGTTAATAGATTTCAATTTTACTACCATGTGGGTTTTAATCTGTAATGAGTCAATTGCCAATTGCTTTATGGGGACTGCATAAATTGATCTGCATGCCTACTTGTTAATACCATGTTGAATATGTGCAAAAATTGAAAACCCTAGGAAGTCTGATCAATTTAGGTATGAAATCTGCGGCCGCACAAGAAATTGTGCGGCCCACAGAAGTTGAGATTTTGGGTCTTTGGTCAAGTAAATTCTATGGCCGCACTTGAAATTGTGCGGACCGCAGAAATCCCACCTCGACCGCAGAAAAGTGTGTGTGGCCGCAAAACCGCCTATTCTCTATCTTAAGAGAGTTGACATTTTGAGGTGTCCAATGTGCAGCCACAATAATTATTGTGCGGACTGCAGATTCATTGCTGCGACCACAAGTTCAAATTATGCGGTCTGCACAACCCAGCCTGCGGCCGCACTTGAAATTGTGCGGACCGCACTTCCCCACCTTGCAAATATGTTTTACACTATGTGTTCACTGTTTGTTGCACCTGACTTACAACTGACTCCTAATGTTGCTTGTTACAGAAAATGGTGAGATCTCGAGGCCATGGAGATACGTTAAAAGGGAAGGGTGAACCTTCCAAAGGTTGAGGCAAAAGTACTTTACCCCTCGCCCTCCAAACGATAATCACAAAGAAGGCTACAGTCGGCCGAGGAAGAAATCCAGAGCCCTCCGCATCTAGTTCATATGCCCCATCTCAGGAAGCATCGGAGGGCGACTCAGTGCAAGAGCAGCCTGCTATCCAATCACAACCACAAGGAAGGTATCAACTTCGGGACGAGCCTTCCTTCTCACATAGCACCTCCGAGGGTTAGGAGAGTGACGGCCAGGCTTCAGAGCCCTCTTCTACACCTGTCCCTGAGGCACCAGTGGCTACTATTGACGATATTCCGAATGATGGCCGAGGGGGTGATATGACAGGTTCCAGCCTTGAGAGGTCGAAAAAGAAAGAGGTTTGGGAGGACCTTTTTGTAAGTCTAGGTGCCTTCACGAGCTTCCGTGGATGGTAGCCTGTGCGATCTCTCACTCTTCAGCGATAATTCCAACTCAAAGATCTTGACACGTATAATCCAACAGTATTGAGACAGTTCCGAGAGCGGAAGGGTGAATGTAGTTAACCAAAACTATTGCGGACGCCAAAGAGTATCTGGTCCGGGAGTTCTACGCCAATGTGGCACACATAAAGAAAGGGACCAAAGTGACAAATGTGAGGAATCGGAAGGTGAGACTTGACCAACACACACTGAACACCTATTTGGGGTTTGAGGATGTTGAGGGAAGCTGGCAATGGGTGATGCAGCTTGCCCATGGTTAGCTGAGATTCTTGCAGCCCCGGTGCCACCTCTACCATGGATCACAGTAGGGGTTCCTATTCAGCGGAACACCCTAAACTTTGAGGCGAAGGGATGCCAGACCTTCGTATGCAGCAAACTTGACCCGTGCCAGAATGAAACCAACCTACCTATTCTACGGGCAGTTCTAGTCGCCTATATTATGACCGGGTACCCGATCAATGTGGGTGCCGTGATATCGGCCAACATGTCAGTGATTGGCAGGCAAGCTGATACCTCCTACCCGTATCCCAACACCATCAATGAGTACCTTACGAATGCACGGGTAGAGCCCAGAGATTTTGACACGAAGGTTAGGGATAAGAAGCCCTTTTCATGGTATTCTATGATGGATGCACATAACTCGAAGAGAAAGGGTCATCCGACTACCAGCATAGCTGTAGAGACGGCCGATATGCCATCCACTTCAACAGAGCTCAGTCAGTGCAGCTGACATGCCTCCTCCTTCAGCCTCAGTGCCTTCAACCTCGGCTTTGAAGCCGGTGCCTATGCCCTCTGCTCCACTCTCTGCGCTGCGAGTCTCCCAGACTCTAGCGAGCCTCAACAACTGGATGCAGACAGCTACTGCAAAGTTGTCTGACATATCTAGTCATGTTGCAGCACAATTATCTATTCCGACACTCTAGATTTACCCTACAGTTGAAGAAACTTTGAAGAAGCTCCTGGAAAATCAAAACACGATCATGGCCACTTTAGTGCATCATGGGGCAGTGATCGAAGATTTGGGAAAAAAGGTAAATAAAATGAGAAAGTGGCAGGCATCTAAGAAGTCAGTGGATGAGCTTCGGAGCTAGGTTACAATGCTTGCAGCAGCTAGAGACATTCCATTTGATATGTTGATAGACCCGAACCACCCAGCCCAGCTCCTACAGCACCTACAACACCAGCTGGCCAGTCTGAGGAGCCAGACACTGCTACTGACACTGCTGAGGTAGTCCGTCAGATATTCACCAACCTAGCCACTCCTAGACTTGAGGATGATGAGATCCAATTGGATGAGGCTGAGGTCGGTACCACTGCTGGGGACACAGAGATGGCCACAGATCCATAGGGAGTTTTCTTCACTCTCACCCTTCTTTTACTCTTATGTTGTTAAGCATTGGGGACAATGCTTATTTTTATTCGAGGTGTGGAGTTTCTTTGACACATTCTGATGATTCTGTATTTTGATAACTATGATACATTTGGCCTGTAATTAACTTATTACTATTTTCTTCCTCTTTCTCATTATGTATATATTCCCTCTTATCTTTCATTATGTATATTCGTTTAGATTTCAATATTTATTTTGTTTTATAGCTTCTTTATATTTATGTTTGTCTTCTTTAACTTTCTTAATGCCACGGTTCTTTCCAAAGGTGGTTTCTGTGTGAACCGGGTGGCTCTTCCCAACGATGGATGGCATGACAACCTTCTTAAGGGATTGAGTCTATTTTTGGTGTTTAGGTAATAATAGTAGTAGTAATGAATAAAAAGACCTAATTGAGTCATACTCGAAGAGTCAAACATGCTTCACTTGGTACCAACACACTTAACTTCATGCCTATGGTTAAAAACAAGGTTTTTGGAAAGAAATAGCTCTAGTTAGTGACAGTGTGACTCTTGTGTTGACTTAGGCTATCATCGAGTGGTTTAATTGAACCATAGTTATTTTCAATCTTAAATATGGTCGTTGTGTGCCTTCGACTCTATCCTTTTTAACAATCCAACTGCGTGAGAGGTGAGATGTTGTTTTTGCAAGTCCAAGTACTAGTGCGAATGGTCTAGAACTTGCCCCAAATGTGTTTGTAGGCAAAATTTTAAGTTTTGCTTGGCTTGAGAAGTGATTGTAGGCTCTCCTTGACCCGCTTGAAGTTTTCCATGACCAACCAATATTGTTATCCCTAGTAAACCCATTTGAGACTAAAACCCTTTTCATTTGACAACTATGTTATAAGCCTTTACCCGTTTTGTCGTGACCCTCTCTTGGCACCCGAGCTTTCCTTAACACTCTTGTGAAATAATTGGCTAAAAACATAAGTTTGGGGGATAGACGGGTTACTTGAAAGAGGTATCAAGGCAAAAAAAGAGAAAAGAAATGATGAGAATAAAAGGCAAGAAAAAGGAAGAACAAAAAGAAAAAAAATGCAAAAAGGAAGTGAATAAGCTGAAGAATTGAAGGGATTCAAAGAAAAGTAATGAGGAAAACCATGGAGAAATCAAAGAAGGATAAAATGAATATCATAATCAAGAAAGAGTTATGGTAAGTATCTCTAGTTCCCCTAAGGAAAAGAAAACGCCTCAAAGAATTGGCAAAGCATGAGCCAAGAAAAGAAAATGTAGTGCTTAAGGAAAGATGAATCCGTTCTATCATAGTATATCCAACCTTAGTCCAAAAGCCTTCGTTGCATTCCGAAAAAGCCCTATGTGATTTCAAGCCGAGTGAGCTTACATTAGTGGTGATCTACATGAGGGGCAAGCCTATGGTACTTAAAGCCATACTTGTGACATTCTTTTGAGAGAGATGAGTGAACCTTTCGCAAATCTTTGGATTGAGTGCTAAATTCTAAAGTGAGATAGGCAAATGGAGATTAGAGGAGGAAGAGTTTGGGATCCACAATGACCTACATAAAAGAGCGAGCTTCCTTGATGAATAAAGTCAACTCTTGATGCTCAAGTGTCACATTAGAACTATTTGTGTTTAAAAGTTTAACTTGTTGCCTTGTTGATAATTCATAAGTGGTGTGGGTAATTGTTGGTCCCAATTGATGTGTAAGTGACTCACTTTGAATTGCTGGAATGGCTCTTAACTTGTGGAGGTGGGAACCACTTTATTTTCTTGAGGACAAACAAAAGCTTAAGTTTGAGGGAGTTGATAAGTGGGGATTTTGACTACTTATTAGCGCCTTTTAGCTTTCGTTTTAGTCCAAAATCGATTAATTGTGTTCCCGAAAACTAATGAAATGTGCTAAATTGTAGGAATATTGGAAGATGAACTCCCGAGATGAAATCCAACTCAAGAAGGAGTAATATGAACTTAAAGACATAAAAGGCATAGAAACTCAGAAGTGCGGACAACAGAATTCCATATGCGGCCGAAGGTTATAAAGGAAATTCCATCAGACATTGGTGAAAAGTGCGGTCCGCACATGAATTGTGCGGCTGCAAAAGCTGAGCCAGAAGTAAAGTTCAGAGAAGATGCATTCCAAGTCTCCCAGAAGTGCGGACCATACAACAATTGTGCGGCTGCAGAAGATGTGATATGCGGCCGCAATTACAATTGTGCGGACAATAGAAGAGCAAGATGCGGCCACAGTTATAAATTTGTGGACCGCAGAAAGAGTGCAGTGCGGCCAAAGTTCAGCATTATGCGGCCGCAAACTTCCAATCATGTCAAGCTGAAGAAAAGTGCGGAACGCACATGGAATTGTGCGGCCGCAGAACCTCTGGAATGACATTTTTGTCCGGAATTTCCAGCCCTGCATAAATAGAAAAGTTTCATATTTTAAAGTTAACTTTTGACATCAGCTGCTACAGTAGCCATTTCTTTTTACTCTTTTTAGTAGTTTTTCATATTTTGAGCTATTTGAACAAAGATTTTATCATTTTAATTAGCAATATTAGTTTAATTATCACTTCTTCTTCTATTTCTTCCATTTCAAGCATGAGCAACTAGATTTTCACTAGGGTTGTGACCCAACCCTAGTATGTATACCTTATGGGTGTTTAATTTAATGCTTGTTTATGGTTGGGTATTTATTATTTAGCCTTGTTCATGCTTTCATTTGTGGAATTAATGGTTGCAAACATTAGTTCATGCCTATATGACTTGGTCTCTACTTGAGAAAGAGAAACTTAGTCTAGGAAAATTTGGCTAACAAGAAATTGGGTCAATTGAGAGATTGACAACCCCAATTAAAGGGTTGAACCTAGAGATAGTAACAACCTGACTTGAGCTTTTTATCAACCATTTTGTTCAATACCCATTTGGACTTGAGAAAGCCAAATTAGGCAAAATCACTCTCTGACCGAGAGGTATTGAGTGTTGATAGCTATAATACACCCTGACCAATGAAACAAGCTTTAAAGTTTATATCCCATTAGGCAAACACCTAGGTGAAGGTCATAGCTCTAAGCCATTTTATAACATTTGAAAAACAACAAAATCAATTTCCTAGTTTTATTATTACATCGACCATTTTCATAACCTCGAATTGAGACGCGAACTTGAACGAGATCAGCCACCGAGGAGGTAAATGCCTGGTGGTGAAGATAGACGACAAAGCAAATCGTCAGTTCTGGCTTAACTACCTTTTTGTCAAAACCAAAGACATGGTAGCCAACGCGGACGACTTTCCTATGACTTGGAATCACGCTTGTAAGTATCCATTTTTTGTGAAAGGTAATTGATTTGTCTGTTTCTAGTTGTAGGCTCTAACATTTTGTCTCTTCCTTGTACAACCAAGACTGCGCCTCCTCCTTTGGTTGGGAACATTTCCGACTGGGTTGGCCGGATTCTGCCTCACACTGTGGGGATTCGTGAGTGGCCTGGCTTTCTCAAGAAGTTTGGGCATGCTTCTTCCTTGACCGGTGAGTTCATCTATCTTTTATTTTTACTGCTTTGACCTCGTGGTCGCTTGCTCGCTATAGTTTATTATCGGTAGTGACGACCTTATATATTTCTTTTTTAGTTCGAGGATCTTCAAGGAGGCCGAGGGCTCCTCCTCCTGCATTTCTTAAGAGGAATGATGCTTCTTCTTTGGAGTCTGTTCCTTCTTTGACCGCGGCTATGCCTGCTTGGTGATCTGCTTCTGTTCTTTCTTCTGTCGCGGCCAGATCTACTCATTCGGGGGCCGTACCTACTGCTGCTTCCATACCGGCTTTTCCTCTGCCTGTAGATATATCGACAATAGAGATTTCGGCTTCCCTTTTGCTTAATCTAGTGGATGAGGAATCACCACCGAATGATGGGGATTTGGTTCTCGTAAGAGAATATCGTTGGACGTTGGTGATGGGAGTGCCCAGGTGGCGGATTGAGTAAGGAGTGAGTTTGTCATCCATGAAACGACGACCATAGAGCTTGTAGATGACGCCGAGTTATCGCATGTGGTTCCGCCACCGACTGAAGCCGTAGAGGGTATGTCTCTTCCTGAAACCATGATGGAGGTTGAAGGGCCATCGACGAGAGCCTTTAACAATTTATGGCGAGATGAGCCATCTGCCTCGTGACTGGCCGATGATCCTTCTTCGATGGCCGGCATAAAAGGAAAATGCATAGCCGAGGATGGTTATGAGACGGGCTCCGATGTTGATGCCGATGAGGTGAGGATGATGGGGGAGGGATTTACCCGACTCGAAGTAAGATTGGAGGGGTCAACGCGGACTATTATGATTCCCGTGGATAGAGATTTGTTGGTTAACACAGAGAATGTGGTCCCTTCCCTTGGTCCTCTCTATTCTGATGTGGAGGGTAAAACCCTTGAAAAGCTGGATGACGCTACCTTATCTAGGATCATAGCCGACCTCGCTCTCAGGGTATGCTTTTCGACCTCTTTCGGTTTTGTTTGTCAAGTTCAAAGTTTGTTTCATTCTTACTCTTCATTTTCTTTGTCTCTCTTTTAGACTGTGGTTTTGGAGATTGAAAGCGCCCGAAGATAGGAGAGGCGTAAGGCTATTTTCCTGAGGATGGAGAAAAAATACCACGAGTACCGTGGCAAGCACCGTAATATTTGTATGTGGTTCGGTGAGAGCGGCAATTTCCAGGCTCTCCGAGACGAACTGAAGGAAAAGGATGGCGAGCTGGTGAGGGTCATCGAAAAATGCAGCGTTCTTGAGGGGGCGCTGAGAGATAAAGAAGAGGAGCTTGAAGTTAGCAGGGGGTCGAAGCCTAGCGCGGCCATATTAAAGCCCAGGTGGTCTCGTTGTGCGCCGAGCTCAAGGATTGTGAATTCAAAGCGGGCGCTTTAAGTGGATAGGTCACCGAGAAGGCAACAGATCTCGAGAAGGCAGAGTTAGCTCGGTTGAGGGCTATGAGGAAGGATGAGGCTTTGGAGATCGTAATCCATGTTCTTTATTCCGAGCGAGAGAGTGCCTTGGAGATGGCCAGGCCCAAAGAAGAGCGGCTTGATGATCAGATTGGAGAATTAGAGAAAGAGGCTTCTGGCCTTTATGATTGAGTCGCCGCTCTCGAGGCTGAGAAGGCACAATTACTAGCTCGACCTTCCTTTTCCCGCACTTCTAGTTTCCGTTATGTTCCTCGAGATTTGTACGAGGAGTGGATTCATGCTGAGGCCCAGTTGGATATATTTAGAGACCTAACGAGGGCGGGAACCATTTTAGAGGCGTCTTTTCGAGCCTTTGTAATAAATATTCTAAGTATGAAATTACTAGTTTTGTTATTTGTACCTGATTCTTTTTTCTTCTGTTCGAGTTTGTATGCTTTTTGATTTTGTTGCTTGGTTGCCTTGGTTTCCTTAGTCGTATTAACTTAGCTCGAGTAGGGTCGAACGAGGTCAGAAAACAACCTAAGTTTAATCATGGCCGAGGGCCAATAGATGTTAGTTTGAACGAGGTCAAACATATCATATGTTTATTTATGGCCAAGGGCCGATTAGGTATTGATTCGAACAAGGTCGAGTATAACCTATACTTATTTATGGACAAGGGCCGATTAGGTGTTGATTCAGACAGGGTCGAATATAACCTATGCTTGATTATGGCCGAGGGCCGATTAGGTGTTGATTCGAATGAGGTTGATTATAACCTATGCTTGATTATGGCCGAGGGCCGATTAGATATTGATTCAAACGAGGTCGAATATCACCTATGCTTGATTATGTCCGAGGGTCGATTAGGTGTTGATTCGAACAAGGTCGAAAGAGGCTTCTGGCCTTTGTGATTGAGTCTCCGCTCTCGAGGCCGAGAAGGCACAATTACTGGCTCGACCTTCCTTTTCCCGCACTTCTAGTTTCCCTGATTTTCCTCGAGATTTGTACGAGAGTAGATTCACACTGAGGCCCAGTTGGATATATTTAGAGACCTAACGAGGGCGGGAACCGTTTAAGAGGATGTCTTCTAGGATGCTCGTGTTAAGTCACGTGGAGCTTGGTTCGCTTGCAGCTATGATCCTACTAAACCGGAGGCCGTTGATGACGAGTAAGATGTGGGTGTGGATCGGATTGAAGAGGACACCTGGTATGAGGACAAGTATCCTGATGGCGATGGTGATGGTGAATGGGCAGATGGCGATGGCCCAGGTGATCAGGTCAATTAGTAGCTTTTATTTTCCTTCTTTTTGTTTTGCCGCAGGCTTCTACGTTTTTTGTGGGCGTCTTTTTGAGCCTTTGTAAAACATATCCTAAGTATGAAATACTAGTTTTGTTATTTGTACCTGATTCTTTTTTTTTTCCTGTTTGAGTTTGTATGCCTTTTGATTTTGGTGCTTGGTTGCCTTGGTTTCCTTAGTCGTAATAACTTAGCTCGAGTAGGGTCGAACGAGGTCGAAACAGAACCTAAGTTTAATCATGGCGGAGGTCCGGTAGATGTTAGTTTGAATGAGGTCAAACATATCGTATGTTTATTTATGGCCAAGGGCCGATTAGGTGTTGATTCAAATGACGTCGAGTATAACCTATACTTAGTTATGGCCAAGGGCCGATTAGGTGTTGATTCGGATGAGGTCGAATATAACATATGCTTGATTATGGTCGAGGGCCGATTAGGTGTTGATTCGCACCTAATTCAAACGAGGTCGAATATCACCTATGCTTGATTATGTTCGAGGGCCGATTAGGTGTTGATTGGAACGGGGTCGAATATCACCTATGCTTGATTATGGCCGAGGGCCGATTAGGTGTTGCATTTTTCTGCGGTATGAGTTTAAGGCAACGTTCCCTTGGTTGTACATTTGGAGAAAGTGGAAATAAACTTCATGCATTTGTGCTTTGCTCATACATTTGGAGAAATTTACATATTTTTCGGGCGTTGGTTGGCATTTCAGTCCCAGTCCTAGTCTATCTAATCCCTTTATTGGTCGACCTGGAGAAGTATTGAGAGGTCGAGCAATGAACTAGCCGTCCTGTACACACTTCAATCCTGAAGTGTCCCCTTCATCGCCTCGTTAAAACCCTCCTCGATAAAACCCAATTAGGACGAAACTCAAGTGAGGGGAAAAAGAGTATGACTTTAGGGACGCTTCGTCTTTTAAAAGTTGAAGTATTTGAGGTGTGTAATATTTCAGTTGTTTGGTAGCCGTTTTCCTTCCATTGTCTCTAGTTGGAATGACCCTTTGTTCGCTGTTGCCGTGATTTTATACGGGCCATCCAAATTTGTTCCTAGTTTCCCTTCCCGTGGGTCTTTGCTTGTTTGTGTTTTAGATTTAAGCACGTAGTCCCTGACTTTGAGTGGCCTGATCTTTGCCTTTTTTTTATAATAACGTTCTGCTTGTTGCTTTTGGGCGACCATTCTTACGTAGGCCATGTCTCTTCGTTCCTCGACTTCGTCGAGCTCCTTCCTTCTGTTGTCATCTTTCCGGGGTCCGCTTTCATGGGAGTATCTCAAGCTGGGCTCCCCGACCTCAATCGGTATTACTGCATCAGTCCCATAGACTAGTAAGTATGGCGTCTCTCCTGTGCTCGTCTTTGGCATTGTTCGGTAAGCCCAGAGTACTTCCGGTACTATTTTCGGCCACAATCCTTTGGCTTCTTCGAGCTTCTTCTTCTTCATGATGTTCAGTATCGACTTATTGGAGGATTTCGCTTACCCGCGGGGTGGTATGGCATTGAGAGAATTCTTTTGATGTGCCATTTCCTAAAAAAACTCATCAACCTTTTTTCCCGCAAACTGGGGTCCGTTGTCGCAGCTGATCTCTTTGGGGAGACCGAAATGATGTATAATATTTTTCCATATGAAGAAGATCACTTCCTGTTCGTGTGTTTGGGCGAATGCTCCTGCTTCTACCCATTTAGAGAAATAGTCAGTTAAAACCAAACAAATCGTATATGCAGGGGGAAGTCACTGAGTGTAGGTGTTCGCCTGCTTGGTGAATAATTGGGGAATACTTCTGGCATTGCTCACATTTTTTCACGAAATATGCGGTCTCCTTTT
This sequence comes from Nicotiana tabacum, assembly GCF_000715075.1. Classification (NCBI taxonomy): domain Eukaryota; kingdom Viridiplantae; phylum Streptophyta; class Magnoliopsida; order Solanales; family Solanaceae; genus Nicotiana; species Nicotiana tabacum. The sequence continues at coordinate 346,556 of NC_134094.1, forward strand.
CCATGGTGGGCCAGTAATACCCTGCCCGTATGAGGCATCTGACCAAAGCTCGATTGCCGGAGTGAATCCACAGTGGACTTCGTGTACTTCTTCAAGGATGCACCGCATCCGATTTGGGCCTAAGTATTTCTCTAGAGGGCCACCATAGGTCCTATTGTACAGGTCGTTATGAATGATGCTATATCTGGCTGCTTACATTCATAGTTTCTTGGCCTCTTTTTTATCATCTGGGTCCATGCCATCATGCAAATATGTACTCATACTCGGCCTTATTCTTAGTCATGTCCGGGCATCTTATGGACTGGCGAATCATTTCGCCTATTGGAACTTCCAGTACGAGTCCCATCCCAGACCCTGACGCTTTAGACGTGCCATCAGTGTACAAGACCCATAGATATTATGTTTGGGGAGAAGCGTAGACGACTTCTTTTTCGACTTCGGGCATTATTTTTGCACTGAAGTCGGCGACGAAGTCTGCGAGGACCTATGACTTTATCAGCTTTTGCGGTCGATATGTGATATTGTGCTTGCTCAATTCAATGGCCCATTTGGCTAACCTACCCGATAGCTCGGGTTTATGCAAATGCTTCTTAAGGGGAAAGTCGTGACGACCGAGATAGGGTGGCATTGGAAATATGGTCTAAGCTTTCGTGAAGCTACGACTAAGGCCAGAGATAATTTTTCGAGATAGGGGTATCTTGTCTCGGCATCGACTAGTGTTTTGCTAATGTAATAGATGGGATATTGCATACCTTTATTTTATCGGACCAGGACCGCGCTCACAGCTTCTTCGGACACGGCCAAATAGACGAGGAGGGGCTGTCCCAATTCTGGTTTCGAAAGTAACGATGGAGATGACATGTATACCTTTAACTCCTTCAGGGCTTGGATGCACTCAGGGGTCCATTGGAGGTCGTTATCCTTCTTGAGTACTCCGAAGAACTTATGGAACCTATCAGAGGATCGCGAGATGAATCTTGAAAGGGCGGCGATACGACCAGTCAACCTCTGAACCTGTTTTTTGGTGGTCAAGTGTTCGGGTATCCCTTCGATGGCCTTGATTTGGTCGGGATTGACCTTGATACCTCGCTGTGATACTAGGAAACCCAAGAATTTTCTTGAGGCCATGTCGAATGCACATTTTTTGGGGTACAGTTTCATCCCTTATTGCCTGAGTATGCCGGAGGTTTTTCTCAAGTGGTCGATGTGATCTTCTTTCCTTTTGGAATTGACCAGCATGTCATCTATATAGACTTCCATCATTTTACCGAGTTGGTATTTGAACATCTTCGTTACCAACCTTTGATAAGTTGCCCCCGCATTTTTCAGCCCAAAGGGCATGACCCTATAGCAGTACGTTCCTTGGTGGGTGATGAAGGTGGTTTTTTCCTGCTCCTCTTTGTCACGACCCGACTTCTTATTTTAAGAATTAGTGTTCCATTCAGTGACTTAAGATACCGAGCAAATTCGTAATATGTATTATGACCTGCGTGTGTGGTCTAGTTTGGTTTTCGGAAGATTCGAAATTAAATTGAAAGAACAATTCTTATTTTTGAAGCTTAATAAAAAGAGTTGAACAGAGTTTGACTTCTGAGCAACCGACTTCGGAATGGAGCTTTGATGATGTCAATAGCATCGTATGGTGATTTCGGACTTAGGCGTATGTCCGGATTTGGATTTGGAAGTTTGTAGGAAAATTAGCCACATTTCGGCGAAAAGTTGGAAAAATGAAATTCTTGAAATATTCATAAATTCAACCGTAAGTCAATTGGTTGATAATGATGCCGGATTTCGATTCCGAAAATTGGAACAACTCCATTACGTATTTATGACTCGTGTGAAAAATTTGAAATCATTCCGAATTGATTTGATACGTTTCGGCGCAAAATATAGAAGTTGGATGATTTGAAAACTTATAATTCGATTTGATGCGTGATTGGCAATTTCGGCGTTGTTTGACGTGGTTTGAAGCCATGACTAAGTTCGTATTATATTTTGGGACGTGTTGGAATTATTGGTTAAGGTCCCGAGGGCCTCGGGTGAATTCCGGATGGTTAACAGATTGATTTTTGGACTTGAAGGAAATACTGGAAATCTGTTGCTGGTGTTTTCGCTTTTGCGGAAGCTTCATCACAAAAGCGACCTCGCAGAAGCAAGATGAAGCTCGCAAAAGAGAAATTGGGATGGAAGGCTGGACTGGACAGAGGTCGCAGGTGCGAAAAATTTCCCGCACCTGCGTGATCGCAGAAGCAGGTGATGGAAAAGCAGAAGCGGACAGCAACGCAGAATCGCAACTCCAGCCGCACCTACGGTTGAACAGAAGTGGATCCTTGTCCACAGGTGCGTGGTTTCAGCTGGTAATGGTCTTTCACAGAAGCGAGATTGGTCTCGCAAAAGAGAGGCCGTAGATGTAACCACTTGTCCACAGAAGCGAAAATCGTACAGAATCATAAGGACAAAAAATGGTCATTTCTTCATTTTCGATTGAGATTTTTGGAGATCGGTTCTTGGGTGATTTTGGGGAATTCTCGATGACTTTGACTGGGGTAAGTGTTCTACATATGAAAGTGATTATATTTCATAAATCCATAGTTTTATTCATCGTTTAATTCGAGTTTTAATGGAGGAAATTGAGATTTTTGTAAAATCTTTGAGAAACAGAAATTTAAGATTTGGAGGTCGAATTGTTATCGGAATTTGATAAAATTGGTATGGTTGAACTCATATCGGAATGGGTGTTTGAATTTCATGAAATTCTGTTGGGTTCCGAAGGACGGTCCCCGCGTTGACTTTTGGTTGACTTTTTTATGAGAATTTTTAAGTCGACGTTTTATTATCCGGAATTGTTTCTGATGAATTTTAATGAAGTTATATAATTAATTTGGATAGATTTGAGCTCTCCAGAGGTCAATTCAAGCAAGAAGGCTATTTTAGAATAGTTGCCTAACTTCAAAAAGGTAATTATCTCTCCCAACCTTGTGTGGAGGGAATTTTCCCTTAGGCATTGAGTCGTATGTGCCATTTGTGTAATGTGAAAGCCGTGTACGCGAGGTGTCAAGTAAGTACTCAGGCTTATATGTGCAAATTGTATTAGTTTAAAGTCATAGGAATGTTTAAGTATTAAATTGGCAATTGCTGGCACCTATTAAATCCTTATTTGTCATCCCTCGTTCTTTGTTTGTCGAATTTGTTTTATATGATAATTTAGTGTGATTGCTACTTTGATTTTTATGTGAATTCCGTATGCTTGTTGAGTTGATATTTTCTGGAAATAATTACATTATGGATTTTCCATCTGCAAATAGTCAATTAAATAAGTTTAAATGGAGACGTTAATATATTTATCAGAAATTTGGATTTAAGAAGAGGCTGTTCTTGCTGAGTTATTCTCCCATCTTCGCTTTTACATATTTACTTTGGGACTACGAGGCGGTACCTCAGAAGATCCCCCTGCTTGCATATTTACTTTTGGGACTATGAGGCGGTACCTCGGGAGATCCCCCTGCTTGCATATTTACTTTTGGGACTACGAGGGATACCTCGGGAGATCCCCTTGCTTGCATATTTACTATTGGGACTATGAGGTGGTACCTCGAGATATCCCCTATTTGCATATTTACTATTGGGACTACGAGGCGGTACCTCGGGAGATCCCCCTGTTTGCATATTTACTTTTAAGACTACGAGGCGGTACCTCGGGAGATTCCCCTGTTGAGCAGTTACATTTGGGTTTATGAGGCGATACCTCGGGAGCGCCCCTGTTGTGTGTTTACCTCTAGTTGTTGTGTTGTTATCGTTATGAAACTTCTCATTGTTCACTTCTCAGTCATTTCATTAAATTATTAGGTCTTCTGCCATGTGAATTGTCCGTGCGGTTGTGATAGAAATATGGGCACGAGGTGTCGTGAAAATATGAAAGTGGGTTGAGACCCGTAATTTTTATGATTATGAAGTGAGATGTCATACGGTGACTTTAACTTGAAAGGAATTATATTCGAAAGATTTTATTTGAAAGAATTATATTCGAAAGATATTTATTTGAAAAAATTATATTTGAAAGATTTTATTTGAAAGGATTATATTCTAAAGATATTTATTTGAAAGGATCATATTCGAAAGATTTTATTTGAAAGAATTATGTTCGAAAGATATTTATTTGAAAGGATTATATTCAAAAGATATTTATTTGAAAGAATTATATTGGAAGATATTTATTTGAAAGATTTATATTCGTAAGATATTTATTTGGAGGAAGTATATTCGAGATATATTTAATTGAAAGGATTGCATTCTAAAGATTTTTATTTGAAAACTTGTAGATAAAAGATGTATATTTTGAAGGACTTGTTTTGTTAGTTATACTCGTCTTCATTATTCGTTTGAGCTATATTTATGGTGTTCTTGCTGCCTTGCTGTTTATATCACTAATCGATTATTCTTGCTATCACTGCTAACTGTTTCCTATTATTTTTGTATGCTATGTTGCACATGTTATTAGACTATTGAGTGTCTTGACTGTACCTCGTCACTACTCCACGAGGTTAGTCTTGATACTTACTGGGTACCGACTGTGGTGTACTCATACTACATTTCTGCACATTTTTGTGTAGATCCAGGTATTGGAGATACTAGACTGGGGAAGAGTTAGTGTGTTGATCGCAAGGATTCAAGGTAGAGCTGCTCGGCCGTCGCAGTCCCTAGGAATCTTTCTATTTTATTGTAATGTCAACTCTTATTCTAACAATATTGTATATTCGATCCTTGAGATCATGGCATGTATTCAGTTAGAGTTGGTGACTTAGTATTACCTGTCTTGAGAGGTTGTTATATTTATTTCTACTTTTGGTTTCGACACTTGTATTAAATTGTATGATTAAAAAAAAGGCTCGAAATGTAATTGTAATCGGCTTACCTAGTCTTAGAGACTAAGTTCCATCACGATGCCTGTGGTGGGATTTTGGGTCATGAGAAGTTGGTATCAGAGCTCTAGGTTCATAGGTTCTATGAGTCAGGAACAAGTTTAGTAGAGTCTTGCGGATCGGAACAGAGACGTCTGTACTTATCTTCTAGAGGGTACAGAACTGTTAGGAAATTTCCACTTCTTTCATTCCTGTCGTGCCGAATTTGTTGATTTTTGAAATTTGAGCCTTGTACCTTTATTCTCTCACAGATGGTGAGGACACGTGCTACCGGGTCAGCTGAGCAAACACTCGCACATACTGCTAGGGACGCAAGAGGCGGAGGTGTAACGACCCGACCGGTCGTTTTGAGCTCTAGCGTGTCGTTCAACGGTTTGAGGCCTTGAGAAGCTTCACTTCATGTATTGTGACTTGCACATGTGATCGAAATTTAATTTCGGGAGGTTCAGAGTTGATTTGGAAATAAAATTCTCATCTCGGAAGCTTTAAGTTGGAAGAATTGACTAAGGTTGGACTTTTGAGTAAACGACCTCGGAATTGGGATTTGAAGGTTCCAATAGGTTCGTGTGATGATTCTAGTCTTAGGAGCGCATCCGGATGTGGATTTGGAGGTCTGTAGGTCATTTCAAGGTCATTTGGCGATAGTTGGAAGTTGGAGGTTTTTGGAAGTTTGACCGGGAGTGGATTTTTTGATATCGTGGTCGGATTACGATTCTAGAAGTTAGAGTAGGACCGTAATGTCAATTATGACTTGTATGTAAAATTTGAGGTCAATCAGACTTGATTTGATGCGTTCCGGTACAAGTTATAGAATTTGGAACTGTTAAGTTTGATTTGAGGTGCGATTCATGATTTTGATGTTGTTTGACGTGGTTTAAGGCTTCGACTAAGTTTTTAATGTAATTTGGGACATGTTGGTATATTTTGTTAAGGTCCCGAGGGCCTCGGGTGGATTCTGGATGGTTAACAAATTGAATTTGGCCTTATGAAAATGCTAAAGCTTCTGTCATTTGGTGTAACTGCACCTGCGAGGTTTTGGCCGTAGGTGCGGGGTCGCAAAAGTGCTCTAGGGGTCACAAAAGTGGAGTAGGTCATCCAGGGGAAAGACCATAGGTGCGGAGTTTTGGCCGCATCTGCACAAGCGCAGAAGTGAAGCGTGGGGTGCAGAAGCAGAAGAAGGCGCAAGAGCGGAAGGGAGCTCGCACCTACGATGTCGCAGAAGCGGGAAATGTTTCAGCAGGTGCAAGACATTGTGTTTGGGTGATTTCCACTGAAGCGGTGGCGTGGTCGCCGAAGCGACGCCGCAGGCGCGGCTACTGTCCTGCATTTGCAAAAATATCGCTGGGCACAATCATTTTAAAAGCGGGATTTGGCTCTTCTTCTCTCATTTTTCACTTGGTTGGGGCTATTCTAGAGAGCCTCAAGGAGGTATTTTCATCATCTATGTCAAGGTAAGTGATTCCCGCATATTGTGAGTTAAGTACAAGATTTATTTATCGATTTAGACATGAAAATTTGTAAAAATTTGGGATTTTGTAGGAAAACCTAGAAATTTGAGTTTTTGGATTTTGACCACGAATTTGGGCATGGAATTTGGAATAAATTATATATTTGAGTTAGCAATGTTATGGGTAATGTTTATCTTTGAAAATAATTTTGGAATTCGGGCACGTGGGCCCGAGGGTTGACTTTATCGACTTTTCGAGCGGAGTGAGAAATTGTTATAAATTGATTTATTATGAGTATTAGAGTATATATTTATGGATTTGCACATTGATTGACTAGTTTTGGAGCGACGAACATCGGTTTGGGGTGTTAAAGTGGTGTTGAAGCCGGATTATGGAACTTCGGAGCGAGGTAAGTCTCCTGTCTAACTCTATGAGGGGGAAACTACCCCTAGGTATTTTTAATTGATAATTGCTACTTGTTGCGGGGGCTACATATGAACGAGGTGAAGAATGTCCGTACATAGATACATTCATGTTGTTGTCCGAGTAGACTCAAGTTCTTTTACTACACGTTACAATTTGAGACTAGATTGTTGTAGAGTGGTAGACTCGCTATTGTAGAGATTCGGACGAACTTCATGATTTGCCATGGAATAATTGTACTCCTCTTACGAATTTCTCCCGCATTATGTGTTCTCATCGAAAGGTTTCCCAAAGCTTCTTATAACTCACATGTCCCTTCGTGAGTGGGGTTAAGAACCTGTCAAAGCTCCTTATTCTAATGGGATCAGGCCGTTCGCCTTGGCAGGATAGATACATCTATGGTTCGTGCCGTTCGACCCTCGACAGTGTGCATATTTTATGGGATCGGGCCATTTGCCTCGGCAAGATTATGTACCACAGTCTCATAGGAGGGGGCAATTCGCCTCTGCAATATATAATAGATGTATCTATAGTTATATACCAGATTATGATGGGACCGGGCCGTACGCCTTGACATTTATATAAAATACTTCTATGGAAATGTGCGTATCATTTGTCAAAAAGCCAGTGTATCTGGGAGTTTTCCTGATTTGAATTATGACGACCTATCTGGTGAGGTCCTTTATATATATATATATATATAGACACATACACACACACACACACACACACACACACACCGATGGAGGAGGTAACTGCTAATCGAGAGTTGAGTCCATTTTTGAGAGAAGGATTGCACCACGTACTTATACTTGTTTATTTTGTTTCTTTACACTGCCCTATATCTGTTTACTTCTTATTATAACTATTTTATTGGACCACTAGTAAGTGTCAATGCCGACCTCTCGGCACTACTTCTCTGGCGTTAGGCTAGATCTTTATTGGGTATGCGTTGGTTTACGTACTCATGCTACATTTGCTGCACATTGTTTTTGTGTAGGTATATATATATGTCTGGTGGTCTTCTGGGCGCAGAGGCGCAGATGTTGCGGGGACTTACCATAAGCTGTATTCCATGTTACGATCCGCATCCTACAGAATCTCCATCAGAGTTATTTATGTTCTCCTGTCTAAATTGTATTCCAGACAGATGCGGATTTTATAATATTTCCTAGTTGATGCTCATGCACTTATGACACCGGGTTTTGGGGGTGCTTACGGGTTGTTCATTATTGAAGTTATAAAAATATTATCATTTCCCTACGAATTCTATTTCTTATTACTTAATTGATTAAAATTATGATTTTAGGAGTACTAAAATGAGTAATTAAGTTAAACATTCACTAATGGCTTGCCTGACGGCGGTGTTAGGTGCTATCATGAACTTTAGTGGATTTTGGGTTGTGACAGCTTGGTATTAGTGCATTAGGTTCACTTAGGTCTCACGAGTCATGAGAAAGTCTAGTTGAACCTTGCGAATCGGTACAGAGATGTCTGTACTTATCTTCGAGAGGCTACAGGGCTATTAGGAGCACTTCCCTTCTTGATTCCTCATCATGCGATTTGATTTCTTTGAGGCTTGTGCCTTTATATCCTTCCTACTCATTCTTATATGATGTTCAACTCTCGTGTCAATTGGGCATCGAGGAGTTACAGTGGTAATACAGACGGGGAGCAGGGTGTTTCTCTCTGCGCATTCGAGCAAGTTATTATCGTCTTCTTGCGGAAGGATGTTCTGTCATTTTAGCTCAGTAGATATATTTAAGACGGTTTGAGGCTATGCACAGGTTGCTCTGATATTCATGAGTTATTATCTCACGGTATTGATATAATGGTGGGGTGCTCGTTTATGTGCCGACGCAGTAAATGACTTGAAAGGAGGATTTCTCAGCGCATGATGTAGAGGTTCATCATTTAATTCCAGCGAAGGAAGGGCAATCATACTATGAATGTTCAGGTTTGGGTTGATGGAGTAACAATACTTGATATTTTCTAGCGTGGTAGAGTTCTCAATTGTGATGTGGTGTCATCGTCCTTGTTGAACGCGTTAAGGTTCACCGGTGTTATGGTCTTCTTCAATTTGCCTTCGGGGCAGGGTATTGTGAAATGGTGCCTAAGAAGCGGTTGTCAGAGATAACAGAGTGTAGCGATTTCATAATCGAATTGGTATTCCTAGTATGTATGGATCGATAAAGATGATCTTCTAAGAGGTTTAGAGTTGGTAGCAACTCATTTGTTCAGGTGCTACATGTATGGATTTGATTTGGGGCAATATTCGGGCAACGAAGTATGAGGAATGGCATGGCGGAAGGCGTCTTGTGGTGGCTGAATTACTAGCGGGTCGAGTATGAAAAATGGAAGCCAAGTAGTTTCTTAAAGGAGAGGGTTTAACCAAAGTGGGAGAGCGGAAAAGTAGCATATAGGTTCTGTGGTAGGATGGCCACACGCCTGTCACGCCCCGAACCTAGGAGCAATACAAGCACCCGGTGCCTCACCTAACCTGGCGTACCAAATTGCGACTACGGGACTCTGAACACATAATGTCATACTTTGGCCATGGGGCCACCTTGCAAGACAATTTGCGAAGCAAAATATAAAACTGAATGGAAACTAGCGCTAACTAAACATCAATATAAAGCTAGGCTGAAAAGGCCGTCATAGCTACTACAGCTGACAAACCACCAAATTATACATACCAGGCCTACAAACCTAATATACTGCACTAACCAACAGGATATGTCTACAAGCCTCTACTGATAGATATATTGTGATCGGAACAGGGCCCCGACCTACCCATATTATATATATAAATACATACATAAGATGCACATAAAAACCTAGACCCGATAACTCCGAAGGATGTGGAGCTTACCGATCAGACTAAACTCTGGAAACACCTATTGAGGAGGTCTACTCGTCTGTCTATCTGAACCTGCATGCATGAAACGCAGCGTCCCCGGAAAAGGGACGTCAGTACGAAATAATGTACCGAGTATGTAAGGCAATAACATAACTGAAAATCGAAACTGAACTGATAATATAATAACTGGAAGTAACTGGGAGTCAAAGATGATCTGGAGATATACTTACTTGCTGATAGTGACTAAACTCCTTTAATATAGTAAGTAAAATAAATGTCCGGCCCTATAAGGCTCGGTACGTGTAAATGCTCGGCCGTAGTAGGCTCGCTCATAGGCGCTCGGCCATACTGGGCTCTGTATCTCGGCCATCCTGGGCTCGCTCATAGGCGCTCGGCCACAGTAGGCTCGGTATATGTAACTTACCATCTGATCAGAGGTTGCCCAATAGGGGCCTGCCCACCGATTATAGCTCGATGGTGGTGAAAATAGTGTAATACTGTATATATATAAAGACCCTCTGCTCTCTTGACTTAATAAAGACAAAACTAAACTGAATATGAAGTCCCGATAAGGAATAATATTGTAACTTATGAGACTAGAATAATGTGAATAAATTTATGAATACGAACTTCTCTTTATGTCTCATTATTAACACATGTAGCTACAAGATCATGCCAAAATGAAGGAAGGGCTTAGCCTTAACATACCTTATCACAATCTTTCCAATCACCAAGTTGAACTCACCTCTTTGCACCTTAATCTACAAGAATTATAATAATACTATCGTTAAGTTACGAAAGGTACAACTATCGCACAACGAACGACAAACTTATTTTGTATTAAAATGGGCAGCATCTCCCCTATAATCCTTACTTCCTCCAAATTCAAGATAACACCAACAATACAAGAACAGAACAATAACAACATATATACATCATTTTCCAGCCCTATATACACCATCAAATACTACAAAACAGCCCAACACACCCCAATCTCTTCGTACACAAAACGACCACCGTAGTAGTGTCAAACGACCCAAAAATGTTATGACGAACGACCAGCCAACCACCCTACATTTATATGGTGTTTATAAACCCCCTTCCTCCTCCAAAACTCCACAAAATAGTAGTAAAACACGCAGCCCAACAGCAACACAAAACAGTCCACAAAACAGTCCGCTACAAGTGAATAACTCGAACTCACGGCTTCCGATCACCGTCCCGTGAGTTCTTACAAGTATAGAACGACTTACCATGAATTTACAGAAGAAAAATCGGATGAAAGAGAGCAGTAAACTCACCTTATTTGTTGGATAACTCAGCTCTTATCTTGGTTCTTCAAACTCTAGGTTTTACCTCCAATTAGAACTTGAAAGGGAGAGAAAATCAATTAGGGTTTGTGGGAAAGTTTTGGGAGGATTCTTTGCAGAACTTATATCTGGTTATTATGCTCTATTTTAAGTCTAATATATGAAGAAAATAGGCCCTTAAAAGGCCTCTTTGGACGACCCGAAATGGCCCATTTTTGGGCTTTCATTTAAGCAAGTAGGTGACACACCTACTTGTCACCTAGCAGCTTGCGCAGTATCACACAAATGCCCATATCTTTCTACTCCAATGTCGTATTTACAAACGGTTTAATGCGTTGGAAAATAGACTCATAGATATTTAATTTGATGGGTGGAACACCCCATAACTCTAAGTATATTGGGAGAAAATCGCAGTTACATTTGACCTAAAGTTTCAGTAAAACTTATGAATGTAACTTGTGATAACTTTCATCGACTTTTGTTCCACAACTCGCTTGACTTCAAAACATAATACACGGATGTCATACGACTAATATAAATCATAACATAATCTCCTTATTATGTTAATCACCCTAGTCTCACCTCAAAGGTACATGTTATAACATTTCCAACTTGTCGACTTTCGACGAAACATTGTTTTATTTAATTGCTTTAGCTTCTGAACTGTCCAACCCTCTTTGTACTTGTTGTTCATGATCTTCAATATTTGTAACCTCAGAGGTAACATGATTAACTTACTTTATATACTTTTAAATATTATCTCATTTTTGGTCCTACATTAGTTTGCTTACGACGCATTTTTACGTACGAAAATATAGGGTGTAACATCACTCCCCCCTTGGGAACATTCGTCCTCGAATGTTTACTCTTAGAGACTTTGGAAAATTTTGCCAAAGTATCCTTCGTACACTAGGTTAAAACCAACCTGCACATAGCCAGAAACATACTATGCATGCCACACATGGCCAATCTTTATAAATAGCAGCAATTTGCCTCACCGACCGTAAATCATAAATATTGAAAGTGAAAAATAAAAGCTTACCTGATGACCTGCTAGCTTACATAGAGCTATGTTGTAGCGTCCCATCTTGAACCATATCTTTAGTTTGAAATAGGTGGGGGTATTTAGACTTTATTTCTTCCTCCGATTCCCACGTCATCTCTTCTACATTCTTGCTCCTCCATAAAACCTTTACGGAAGCTACCTCCTTATTTCGTAGATTGCGGATTTGTCGGTCTAGGATGGCAACTGGAATTTCCTCGTATGACAAGTCCTCTGTAATCTGTACATCATCCGTGGGCACCACTCGGGTAGGATCGCCAATGCACTTTCGTTGCATAGATACGTGAAAAATCGGATGGACAGACTCCAATTCTGAGGGCAACTCTAACTCATAAGCTACTTGGCCCACTCTCCGAATGATCCTATAAGGCCCAATATACCGTGGGCTAAGCTTGCCTTTCTTGCCAAACCTCATCACGCCCTTCATAGGTGATACCTTTAAGAATACCCAGTCATTAATCCTGAACTCTAAGTCTCGTCGCCGTACGTCAGAATATGACTTCTTACGACTCTGAGCTGTCAACAGTCGCTCCCGGATAACCTTTACTTTCTCTATGGCCTGCTGAACCAGGTCTGGCCCATGTAACCCAGATTCTCCAACATCAAATCGCCCTATAGGAGATCTGCACTTACGCCCATACAAAGCCTCGTACGGAGCCATCTGGATACTGGAGTGGTAACTGTTATTATATGCAAACTCGATAAGAGATAGATGTTCATCCCAACTTCTTTTAAAATCCAACACACATACTCGTAACATATCCTCGAGCGTCTGAATTGTGCGCTCGGCTTGTCCATCAGTCTGTGGATGAAAAACTGTGCTGAGATTCACCTGAGTCCCTAGACCTCTCTGAAATGACCTCCAAAAATGTGCTGTAAACTGAGCCCCACGGTCAGATATAATAGAAACTGGTACTCCATGTAGCCGCACTATCTCCTTAATATATAACTTTGCATAATCTTCTGCTATATATGTAGATCTGACCGGTAGGAAGTGAGCTGATTTCGTGAGCCTATCGACTATCACCCATATGGAATCAAACTTACGATTAGAACGAGGTAAACCTGTGATAAAGTCCATGTTTATCGCCTCCCATTTCCATGTCGGGATCTCTATAGTCTGCATTAGCCCTCCAGGCTTCTGGTGCTCTACCTTCACTTGCTGGCAACTAGTACATTGGGCGACAAACTCAACAATGTTCTTCTTCATATCGTTCCACCAGTACACATCCTTAATTTCATGATACATCTTCGTCGACCCAGGATGGATGGAATACCATGAATAATGTGCCTCTGACATAATCCTGTCTCGTAGCCCTGCTACATCTGGAACACACAAACGACCCCTATATCTGAGAACCCCATCTCCCTTTAGCTCTAACAGTGGCTTCTTCTGCTGCGGAACTCGCTCTCTCAGCTCGACCAACTCTGGGTCCTCGTACTGCCTTTCCTTGACTTCCGCTATGAGGGATGATTTTGTAGTGTTTTGGAGTACAACTCCACCATCCTCAGAATCTACTAACCGAACCCCCAACGAAGACAATTGATGAATCTCTCTAGCTAATTGTCTTTTCTTGGGCTCTACATGTGCTAAGCTACCCATAGATCGGCGACTTAAGGCATCTGCTACAACATTAGCTTTCCCTGGATGGTAGAGAATGTTAACATCGTAATCTTTCAATAACTCAAGCCATCGCCTCTGTCGCAAATTCAACTCTTTCTGCTTGAAGATATATTGTAGGCTTTTATGATCAGTAAATACATCAACATGAACACCATATAAATAATGCCGCTAACTCGAGGTCGTGGGTCGGATAATTCCTCTCGTGCTTCCTCAACTGCCTTGAAGCATACACAATTACCTTCCCATGTTGCATCAGGACACATCCTAACCCGACACCTGATGCATCACAATACACGGCATAACCCTCTAGACCCTCTGGAAGTGTTAGAACTGGAGCTGAGGTCAACCTGTTCTTAAGCTCTTGGAAACTCCGCTCGCAAGCCTCTGTCCATTGAAACTTAGTTTCTTTCTATGTCAACTTCGTCAATGGTGCCGAAAGGGAAGAAAAACCCTCTACGAACCTCCGATAGTATCCTGCTAAGCCTAGAAAGCTACGAACCTCTGTCGGAGTGGTAGGTCTAGGCCAAGATTTCATGGCCTCAATCTTCTGAGTGTCCACCTTTATCCCTTCATCTGATACAATATGCCCCAAGAAAGCTACAGACTTCAACCAGAACTCACATTTAGAAAACTTAGCATACAACTTACGATCACGGAGGGTTTGGAGTACCGCTCGTAGGTGGTCCACATGCTCATCCTCTGAACGGGAATAAACCAGAATATCATCAATAAATATTATCACGAACAGATCTAAAAATGGCCGGAATAGGCTATTCATCAAGTCCATAAATACAGTGGGTGCATTAGTCAACCTGAAGGACATGACAAGGAACTCGAAGTGGCCATATCGGGTCCTGAAGGCTGTCTTCGGAATATCTTTTTCCCGAACTTTGACCTGGTGGTACCCCGACCTCAAATCTATCTTTGAAAAGCATCTAGCCCCCTGCAACTGATCAAACAAGTCATCGATCCTTGGAAGTGGATACTTATTCTTAATAGTTACCTTGTTCAGTTGCCTATAATCGATACACATCCTCAGCGAGCCGTCTTTCTTCCGCACAAATAGTACTGGTGCACCCCAAGGTGAGGTACTGGGCCTGATGTAACCTTTCTCCAGCAAATCTTTTAACTGCTCCTTCAACTCCGTCAATTCGCCAGGTGCCATTCTATACGGAGGGACGGATATTGGTTGAGTTCCTGGAACCAAATCGATGCTAAAATCAATCTCTCGCTCTGGAGGAATACCTGGAAGCTCATCTGGAAACACATCTGCATACTCTTTGACTACGGGAATAGACTGAAGTGTAGGTATCTCAGCATCTGCATCTCTAACTCGCATAATATGATAAATGCACCCTTTTGCGATCATTTTCCTCGCCTTCAGATAGGAAATAAACCTACCTCTGGGTGTTGCTATATTACCTACCCATTCAAGGACTGGCTCACCCGGAAAATGAAATCTGGCTGCCTTTGCTTGGCAATCAACTGTGGCATAGCAAGCTGCCAACCAGTCCATGCCCATGATAGCATCAAAATCCATCATCTCTAGCTCAACTAGGTCAGCTGAGGTCTGACGACTACAAATTGTCACCGTACAACCTCGGTAAACCCGTCTAGCAATAATCGATTCTCCAACCGGTGTAGATACTGCAAAAGGATCACTTAGTATTTCAGGTACTATACCAAACTTCCTCGCGACAAATGGGGTAATATACGATAAAGTAGATCCTGGGTCTATCAAAGCATAAGCATCGTGAGAGCAAATGGTTAATATACCTGTCACAATGTCTGGTGAAGACTCCTGGTCCTGTCGACCCGCTAAAGCATAGATACGGTTATGATTACCACTTGAACTGGAACCTCTACCTCTGCCCCGACCTCTACCAGCCGAAGAGTGAGACTTGCACCCTAAAATATGCACGGACATAGATGATCCTATTGCTAAACTCGCTGGTTGTGCCATTCCCCCCGAATCTCTATTTGGGCAATCTCGCATCATATGCCCTGGACGCCCACATGTATAACAAGCATCAAAACCTGCTCAGCTTTGGCCCAAGTGTCCTCTACCACAGATGTCACACCGTGGAGAAAATGACCATGTCTGCGCAGATCCTCACTGTTGCTGCAAACCCGACGCCCGTGAGCTCTCACCTGGTCCTGACTGATTATAGCGGTCATACCTGTAACCCTGTAACTGAGGTGGCGGAGGCCTAGGTGGCCGTCCGAAGTACTGGGTCCTATAACTACCCTGATATTGCTCCTGAGACCTGGGAAATCTCATCCTCTTATGTTGCCCTTGCTCAGCCCTTTCTGTACCCTGCTGCCGATGCCTACCCCTTTCTATATTCTGGGCGAATGCCTGAATCTGGGAGATATCCATACTATCCTGCAATGCAGCGGTGGCACATGCCTCGGTTAACTCTGGGGCTAACCCTGCTATAAACCTGTGAATCCTGTCCCGCATAGTAGCAACTATGGATGGTGCATATCTGGCCAATGAGTCAAAACGGAGACTATACTCTCGAACACTCATATTACCCTGCTTGAGGGCTAGAAACTGATCGACTCGAGCCTGTCGGATCTCCCGTGGTAAGTACTGGTCAAGGAAGGCATCTGAAAAATTCTCCCAAATAGCTGGAGGTGCATCACGTCCCCTGGACCTCTCCCATCCCTCATACCAAAGGATGGCTATATCTCGGAGTCAAAAGCTGCTAGCTCAACTGCCTCTTTCTCCGTGGCATGCATAACACGAAAGATCCTGTGAAGCTGATCTATGAAATCCTGCGGGTCCTCCCTCTGATCTGTCCCCGTGAACTCTGGGGGACTCAAAGCAATAAACTCTCGGACCCTTGAACTCCCAGACCCCTCAGAAGTTCCTGCACTAGTTGATGCCCTAGCCTGTTGCTGGGTAGCTACCAACTGTGTCAACAAATGCACCGCACTCCTTAAGTCCTGATCTGATGGAAGTGGAGGGGGAACTGGATGTGCAGTTTCCCTAGGAATCTCCGTAGTTGGTGGAGGAGCCGGTAATGGCTGAGTAGGGGTCTCACCTTGAGCCTCAGACTGGGCCCCATCTACTGGGGGTACCCTGCTGGTCCCCTCACCTACTACTGTATCTCTCCTCTGGCTAGCCGTAGTCTTCCTAGTCACCGTCATCTGTGCATGCAAACACCAACACATAAGTTTAATTCAAATTTCCTATAACTCAGTTCTATAGCACGATTTAGATTTCAAAGAAGGGTAACCAACTCCTAAATGCCCTGTAGTGCCCTGCTTATATAATGTGGTGCACAACACATCTATAAACAAGACCCTACTAGACACGGCTTGTAGACTCCCTAGGACAGAACTGCTCTGATACCAAGTTTGTCAGGCCCCGAACCTAGGAGCGAGACAAGCACTCGGTGCCTCACCTAACCTGGCGTACCAAATTGCGACTAAGGGACTCTGAACACATAATGTCATACTTTGGCCATGGGGCCACCTTGCAAGACAATTTACGAAGCAAAATATAAAATTGAATGGAAACTAGCGCTAACTAAACATCAATATAAAGCTAGGCTGAAAAGGCCGTCATAGCTACTACAGCTGACAAACCACCAAATTATACATACCAGGCCTACAAACCCAATATACTGCACTAACCAACAGGATATGTCTACAAGCCTCTACTGATAGATATATTGTGATCGGAACAGGGCCCCGACCTACCCATATTATATATATAAATACATACATAAGATGCACACAAAAACCTAGACCCGATAACTCCGAAGGATGTGGAGCTTACCGATCAGGCTAAACACACCTACTGAGGAGGTCTACTCGTCTGTCTATCTGAACCTGCATGCATGAAATGCAGCGTCCCCGGAAAAGGGACGTCAGTACGAAATAATGTACCGAGTATGTAAGGCAATAACATAACTGAAAATCAAAATTGAACTGATAATATAATAACTGGAAGTAACTGGGAGTCAAAGATGATCTGGAGATATACTTACCTGCTGATAGTGACTAAACTCCTTCAATATAGTAAGTAAAATAAATGTCCGGCCCTATAAGGCTCGGTACGTGTAAATGCTCGGCCGTAGTAGGCTCGCTCATAGGCGCTCGGCCATACTGGGCTCTGTATCTCGGCCATCCTGGGCTCGCTCATAGGCGCTCGGCCACAGTAGGCTCAGTATATGTAACTTACTATCTGATCAGAGGTTGCCCAATAGGGGCCTGCCCACCGATTATAGCTCGATGGTGGTGAAAATAGTGTAATACTGTATATATATATATATATAGACCCTCTGATCTCTTGACTGAATAAAGACAAAACTAAACTGAATATGAAGTTCCGATAAGGAATAATATTGTAACTTATGAGACTAGAATAATGTGAATAAATTCATGAATACGAACTTCTCTTTATGTCTCATTATTAACACATGTAGCTACGAGATCATGCCAAAATGAAGGAAGGGCTTAGCCTTAACATACCTTATCACAATCTTTCCAATCACCAAGTTGAACTCACCTCTTTGCACCTTAATCTACAAGAATGATAATAATACTATCGTTAAGTTACGAAAGGTACAACTATCGCACAACGAACGACAAACTTATTTTGTATTAAAACGGGCAGCATCTCCCCTATAATCCTTACTTCCTCCAAATTCAAGATAACACCAACAATACAAGAACAGAACAATAACAACATATATACATCATTTTCCAGCCCTATATACACCATCAAATACTACAAAACAGCCCAACACACCCCAATCTCTTCGTACACAAAACGACCACCGTAGTAGTGTCAAACGACCCGAAAATATTATGACGAACGACCAGCCAACCACCCTACATTTATATGGTGTTTATAAAACCCCTTCCTCCTCCAAAACTCCACAAAATAGTAGTAAAACACGCAGCCCAACAGCAACACAAAACAGTCCACAAAACAGTCCGCTACAAGTGAATAACTCGAACTCACGGCTTCCGATCACCGTCCCGTGAGTTCTTACAAGTATAGAACGACTTACCATGAATTTACAGAAGAAAAATTGGATGAAAGAGAGCAGTAAACTCACCTTATTTTTTGGATAACTCAGCTCTTATCTTGGTTCTTCAAACTCTAGGTTTTACCTCCAATTAGAACTTGAAAGGGAGAGAAAATCAATTAGGGTTTGTGGGAAATTTTTAGGAGGATTCTTTGCAGAGCTTATATCTGGTTATTATGCTCTATTTTAAGTCTAATATATGAAGAAAATAGGCCCTTAAAAGGCCTCTTTGGACGACCCGAAATGGCCCATTTTTGGGCTTTCATTTAAGCAAGTAGGTGACACACCTACTTGTCACCTAGCAGCTTGCGCAGTATCGCACAAATGCCCATATCTTTCTACTCCAATGTCGTATTTACAAACGGTTTAATGCGTTGGAAAATAGACTCATAGATATTTAATTTTATGGGTGGAACACCCCATAAATATAAGTATATTGGGAGAAAATCGCAGTTACATTTGACCCAAAGTTTCAGTAAAACTTATGAATGTAACTTGTGATGACTTTCATCGACTTTTGTTCCACAACTCGCTTGACTTCAAAACATAACACACGGATGTCATACGACTAATATAAATCATAACATAATCTCCTTATCATGTTAATCACCCTAGTCTCACCCCAAAGGTACATGTTATAACATTTCCAACTTGTCGACTTTCGACGAAACATTGTTTTATTTAATTGCTTTAGCTTCTGAACTGTCCAACCCTCTTTGTACTTGTTGTTCATGATCTTCAATATTTGTAACCTCAGAGGTAACATGATTAACTTACTTTATATACTTTTAAATATTATCTCATTTTTGGTCCTACATTAGTTTGCTTACGACGCATTTTTACATACGAAAATATAGGGTGTAACAACGCCTTGAGGAAAGTTTGGAGCCATTTGGGAATTCATGATGGACGGCGACTAGGTCCACATAATTTATTTGGATGCAACATGACTTCGAGTTTGGAATGTATTGTTGGACTTACAGTTGCTGTCAATGGCGAAGAAGGAATCTTGGTGGGTTCTAGGGTTATATAATTGTAGCTTCAAGCTAATTAGGGGATATCTGCTTGTGCTGTTTTTGATTATCGATGTATTAGTGGGGTATCATGACTAAGGAAATAAAACTTCAGCGGTAATTCGAGCAAAGGAATTGATGACGGTGTGCTATATTTGGCCTTATCGGTTCATGTAAAGGTTTTGGGAGGATTCGTAGTCTATGCTTCATAGGGATATGATATACAAGGAAATGAATTCAGCCGGTTACTTCTTTGAGAGGATGTTCATGTGATAGCAGGGCCTTGGAGTTTGATTATATTCGGGAACAAGTCAGAGTGGGTAACTCTCAACAGCAGTCCTAGTGGGTTCAAAATAATTAAAGTGCGGTGCCTAAGGATTCCGAGTCCGTGGTATAGTTAAGTATTGAGCTTTTGTAGTGGATTGTGAATGGGGCTTGGAGTGTTCTATGTTATCATCGGTCTGTAGTGTAGCATTGGAGGAATGGGAGAAAATAACTTCGAATTCATAGAGGAATTATCATAATGGGTATACCAGTTGAAGATGCGAATGTGTGCACAAGGAGGGTATGAGATGGTTCGTGGGTTTTGAGACATCGTGATCTCGTGAAATGGGGTCACTCAGGATGAGTGTGGATTGAGCTCGTTATATTTTGAATGGAGCTATTATTATTTCTAAGGCAAGTCCAGAGTAAATTGGAAGAAGTTGGGTTGGTTAGTAATGGTTGAATCATCATGATTGTGGCAGTGATCAGTTTCTTCAGCATAAAGTTATACATGTAGTTTGTGGTTGTACACTTGGGCTTGAGCGCCACCACCACTTGGTTGATTTGGGAGGTATTTTTTCATGACCCAAAATCCATTAAAGGTCATGATGGCGCCGGACACCGTTTTCAGGCAAGACAAAAATAAATACTTAATTAGGTTCTCATTTTAATATTTTTGAAATCATATTTCCTTCAATTAGACAGTAAAAGATGAAATCTAGAGTGAAAATAATAATATTTTACAATAATTTCAATACAGGACAACCCAAATCACCCCAAAACCTAGTGCCACAAGTGCATGAGCATCAACTAGGGATATAAAATAAAATACAGCATCCGTGCGGAATACAAATTGGACAGGAAAAGTATAAATACTCTGAGGGAGACTCTGTTGGCTGCGGGTCATACTATGGAATGTAGCTCACCTAAGTCTCCGCATTCCGACACGCCTCTGCTCCCACGAGGCCACTAGACATATATGTACCTGCTGCATAAAAATGTGCAGCAAGTGTAGTATAGGTACGTAAATCAATGCGTACCCAGTAAGTATCCCACCTAACCTCGAAGAAGTAGTGACGAGGGGTCGACTTAGACACGTACTATGGGCTATAATAAAATATCAATGATATAACTAAGCATCGATTACGTAGAATGGCTGTAAGTTCGATATCATGAAATAAGTGAATAATTCTTTTGTTAATAAGAAATTTCCAAATTTATTTTTCATCGTTTATCAATTTGTATCTCAGGCCAATGAAGCAATATAAATTATCATAAATTTCAAAGCAACCAATTCAATCATGCGCAAATCATGCTGAGGTCGTACGACCCGATCCAACATAATATTTAAAATGTGCACTGCCGAGGGTCGAACGGAACGAACCATAGATGCATCTATTTAACCTGTCGAGGCGTTCGGCCCGCTCCATAAAAGAGAAAACACATTAAACAACCAATTCAAGATTTATTAAGAGGAAAATATTCCAAAATTTCAAATTCTCATTTAACGGTCAAGTAAATGAAGTTTAACCATTTTAAATTTCCTTTACTAAATTTTCGATATGATTTAAGCAATTAAATTAACAGGTAGGTTGCAAACATGGCAAGTATAACATGATTTGCGTCCTAAACTACCCGGGCATAAGCATAATAGTAGCTACGCACGGACTCTCATCACCTCGTGCGTACGTAGCCCCCACAAATAGAAGCACATATTAAATTAATTCACATATGGGGTTAAGTCCCTCTTACAAGGTTAGAAAAGAGACTTACCTCGCTCCGAGATTCC
Organism: Nicotiana tabacum; assembly: GCF_000715075.1. Taxonomy (NCBI): domain Eukaryota; kingdom Viridiplantae; phylum Streptophyta; class Magnoliopsida; order Solanales; family Solanaceae; genus Nicotiana; species Nicotiana tabacum. Next base: position 368,317 of record NC_134094.1, read on the forward strand.
ATAACCGGCTCCTAAGGCCTTCCAACGACTCACACTGATGGTTATCGCTCCACAACTAGTCAATAAATGAGAAATTCCATAAATATATACTCTAATACTCATTATAATCCTGTTTACAACAATTTCCAACTCCGTTCAGAAAGTCGATAAAAATCACCCTCGGTCCCACGTGCCCGGATTCCGAATATTATCGAAGATAAACTTTACACGTGACACCAAGAACTCAAATATATAATTTATTTTTCATTCCATTCCCAAATTCATGGTCAAATTACAAAACTACCAATTTCTAGGTTTTTCTTCAAAATCCCAATTTTCTACTAATCTCCATGTTTAAATCCTTATATAAACCATGTATTTAACTCACAATATGTGGGGAATCACTTACCTAGACAGAGATGAAGAAAATCCCCTTCCAAGAGCTCCAAATATCGCCCATCCAAAAGAAAAATGGAGGAAAATGGCCAGATCTCGTCTTTAAAATGACACTGCCCAGCCCGACTTTCGCTTCTGCGGTCCAGCAGCCGCTCCTGCGGCTCTGCACCTGCGAAAATTCCATCGCCTTGCATGGTTTAGCACACTATTCGCCTTGCATTTTATACACTTTAATGATAAATTACACTTTATTTGCTCGTAATGAAGGCCATTTTATGTGTAGGTGAATTGGAGATGAAAGTAGAGAAAAAGGGATACTTAAAAGTCGAAAGCGTGCTCGGGAGCAGTAGAAAAGGAGAAGCTGGCGAAGCCAGGCCTACACCAGGCATTATACCTGGCAACGCCAGGCTAAGGCCAGGTGATAGACCTGGCGAGGCGAGGCAGAGGCGAGATTGACCAGGATTTATACCTGGCGATGCTAGGCCTGGAGCGAGGTCCACCTGGCATTAGGCCTCGCGAGGCCAGGTCTGAGCGCACACAGTCCAAGTTTTGAAGACTTATTTAATCTCTGGGTTTGACTAGGACTTTGCCAACACGTTTAGGTCTTTTCCTACACATATAAATAGACCTAAAAATGCCACTTTGGAGTACTTTTTCAACCAGAGGCAAGAATAGCTATTACCCGTTGGGAGTTAGAATCATCGATTTCTACATCCTTTCATCTTTACTCTGTACTTTTATTATGTAAAATATTTGGGATATTGTTACTATGATTATGAGTAGCTAAATTCCTAATCTAGGGTTTTGATGGAACCTATTGAAGGATGATTTTCTTGTTACGTTAATATAAATTTGCCGTAGTATTTTCTCTATTTGTTCAACTATATTATTTATGTGGTTGATTGAAGAGCCCTCAATTAGCTGTGCCTATTTAGTATGTATTACTCAGGAGAGAGTGCATATTTAGGTAGCTGTTGAACAATATCACTCCTGACGTATATGAGGGATCAATACGAAGGGTTTAAAGGTGGGATTAAGGATAATGAAACCTTGGTGCGATCTGAGTGAGCTATACTTAATGCCAGCTAGCGTAATTCGGGAGAATAAGTCTAGTAAATTGTGGTAATTACTCGGGAGAGAGTTACGACACTCAGAGCGCTCATGATCGGTAGAGAAGACTTAGGCGAATTTATAGAAAATATAGCAGAAAAGATTCCGACAATAGGGGAAATCACAACCTTAGATCTTTCCAATTCTTGTTTACAAATCCTTCGTAGTTAGTCATTTGTTAGTGCATTTTCATTATGTAATATTTAGTTAATAAACATCCAAATTATTATTCAAATATTTTTGAAGATTGATTGCTTGAATTTGTGCGGGTCTAGCAGCTGTGGTTGATAGGTTAATTCCCTGTGGGATTCGACTCCAGACTTATTAGCCGGAATATATTTTCTACGACCGCTTGTCCTTTTTATAAGGCATAGTTGGGCATGATCAAATGTTGGCGCCGTTGCCGGGGACTTAACAGTGTTATTGATTACAGCTAGAAAAAGTGATAGAAGTTTTAGTGTAGTCAATTTTCTTCATCCTAAATCAAATACATTGAAATTCTAACGTTTGTAGTCTTGGGTGTTACAGGTGCATGCCTAGGAACTCCTCAAGAACTGGTGAACTGCTCGAAGCGCTATCAGATCCTGAGAAAGTTTTCAAGGCACTAAATCGTGCAAACAAGAAAAGTAAACAACAACAAAACTTGACAGAACAAATCGAACCAGACATGGATGATGGAATAGAAAATCCAATCAACAACAAAAACAATGCGGATGAACCAAACAATCAGGGTGTGGTTCCTCTTGTACCAGAAGCAGTATTATATGATTGGGCACAACCCACCGCCGACAATCTGGCAACCGCAATTGCAGTCCCTCAAATACAAGCGGAATCATTTCAAATCACAAACAACATGCTACATTTGTTGCAAAACAAGGGACTGTTCTCAGGGTCACACATTGAAGATCCTCAACAATATCTGAAGAATTTCCTGTCGATATGTGTCACGCAAAGGCAACCTAACATGACACCGGACGCAATAAAGGTGTCATTGTTCCCATTCTCAGTGACAAGAGAAGCTCAGACTTGGCTTAATTCACTCCCCATAAACTCCATCACTACCTGGGAGGAATTAGTCAAGTAATTTTTGAATAAATTCTACCCACCCAATAAAACTGCCCAACAGATTGATGATATATTGAGCTACAAGCAGAGACCAACAGAATCACTACAAGAAAAGTGTGATAGGTTCAAGGGTATGCTGGATAAGTGTCCACATCATGGCATTCCAGATAAGAAGTTGGGGTAGAGATTCTACTTGGGATTGGCTGACGACTTAAAGGCCAGTGTTGATGCTTCAGCAGGTGGAGCATTTTTGAGTAAAACATTCGGAGAATGCAAGATCCTACTTGATAACATATCCTAAAACTCAGGATGGATGACAACAACCTCTACGATCACTCCGGTAGTTCACTCAGTGGCTTTGGACCCAAACAACTCCATAGTTGAGAATATGGCCACTCTAATGACACAAATGAGTATCCTTACCAAGAAGATTGATGAATCAGGCCAGAAGCAGCAGGTTCACATAGTTGACGCAACTAATGGGGGCTTATGTACACTATGTATTAATCAACCACATATTTGCTCATGGAGTGCGGAAGGTGACAACCAGCACTATTAGGAAGATATGAATTATATAGCCAACTATGAGGGACAGAGGAAAGGTGGTCAGAATTGGGCTCAACAAAATCAACAATATAGACCAGCGCAACAACAGTACAATAACAACAACAATCCTGGAGCTATGCGACCACTGGGTCAAGTTGTGCCTTACCAAAGGCAATGGGGTTACAACCAGCAAAACCAGCAGCTGACTTATCAACAACCTCAACAACAACAGATTATGAGACAAGATGATGGTTTCACTGAACTTAAGGGAATGCTGCAACAACTGATTAGGTCCACAGGAAAAATGTTATTGAGAGTAGACTCACATGAATCAACAATAAAGGGTATTGATATTCAATTAGGACAGATTTCTATGGCTCTAAACAATCATCCCCTAGGGACGTTACCTGCAGACATGCAAGTCAATCCAAAAGAACAGGGCCCGAAACAGCTTATGGCAGTGAGTCTACGAAATGGTAGAGACCTAGATCTGGAGCAAGAGATGGCTCGTGAAAGCTGACCTACTGAAACACTTGTGCTAGTACCCATTGAGATAGATGATTCAACATGGTTGACAGAGGTAACGGTACAACATGCATAAGAGAGCACACGCAAAGAAAAAGAGGTTACGAAGGAGACTAAGGTAGCACAAGAAACATCAGTAGAAGCAGTGCCTGAGCAGGTTCAAAATCAAATCATAGGAAAGAAGTGGCCTCCAGCACTTTTCCCCTAGGGATTGGCCAAATATCAAAACGATGAACAGTATAAGAAATTCTTAGAGATGTTGAAACAAATTCAGGTTAATATTCCATTGATTGATGCCTTAAAGGAAATGCCTGGTTATGCAAAAATGATGAAGGACTTGATGTCTCGTAAGTTCGACTTTCAAGACTTGGCCATAGTTACACTAACTCAGACATGTAATGCTGTTGTGACGAGACCCATAGCTGAGAAGTTATCTAATCTAGGGAGTTTCACAATCCCATGCACAATTGGCAACTATGAGTTTGCTAAGGCACTTTGTGATTTGGGGGAAAGCATAAACTTGATGCCATTGGCTATCTATAAAAGGTTAGGCATTGGAAGAGCTAGACCCACGTCTATGTTACTACAGCTGGCTGACAGGATAGTGAAAAGGCCCTCTGGTATCCTTCATGATGTATTAGTATAGGATGGGAGTTTGTATTCCCAGCAAATTTTGTCATTCTAGACTGCCGGGTTGATGAGGAGATTCCCATAATTTTGGGAAGACCATTCTTTGCCACGGGGAGAGCTTTAATCGACTGTGAGACTGGAGAGCTCAAAATGAGACTAAATGATTAAATAAATAACATTCAACGTGCATAAATCTATGCGGCGACCAAATGAATTTGCTAACTGCTCTCTAATAGAAGCCGTGGATGTATTTTTAGAGGAGGAAGATGAAACCTTGAGCGCTAAAGACCCTCTAGCAGCTTGTCTCATGAACTTAGATGAAGTAAATGGAGAGGATTTGGAGGAATGGGTACTGTCTCTTGAAAGCCAAGGGTTTTGGAAAAGAGAGCTCGAATTTGAGCCTTTGCACTTAGAAGAAAGAAACATTCCTCTAGCTAAGCCATCGATAGAAGAGCCACCAAAGTTGGAGCTAAAGCCGCTACCACCTCACCTCAGGTATGCTTTCTTGGGACCTAGCTCAACTTTTCCTGTTATTATCTCATTTGGTTTGTTAGATGTGCAGAAAGAACAACTTTTGTAGGTATTGAGTGAGTGCAACACTGCAATCGGTTGGACCATCGCAGACATTAAGGGTATCAGCCCGACCTTCTGTATGCTTAAGGTTCTACTGGAAGATGGACACACCCCAACATGAAGGAAGTTATGAAAAAGGAGGTGATAAAGTGGTTAGATGCGGCAATCATTTTCCACATCTCCGATAGCAACTGGATCAGCCCAGTCCAATGTGTTCCTAAGAAAGGTGGGATGACTGTAGTGCAAATTGAGAACAATGAGTTGATATCAACAAGAACAGTCACGAGATGGAAAATTAGTATGGACTATAGAAGATTGAACAAAGCCACCCGAAAAGCCCCGTAAGATAGAGAGAAAACATCATTCACTTGTCCATATGGCGTCTACGCCTTTCAGAGGATGTCGTTCGGTCTATGCAATGCACCCGCCACATTTCAAAGGTGCATGATGGACATCTTCACTGATATGGTTGAGGACATCATGCAGGTCTTTATGGATGATTTCTCGGTGGTGGTAGACTCATTTGATGATTGCCTAAGGAATTTGAAAAGAGTGCTGAAAAGATGTGTCGAGACGAATCTGGCACTCAACTGGGAAAGGTCCCATTTCATGGTACATGAAGGTATAGTCTTGGGGCACATAGTGTCGAGTAAGGGCATTGAGGTATATCGTGCCAAAGTTAATATGATCTAAAAGCTTCCACCCCCACATCCGTCAAATCAATAAAAAGTTTCCTGGGCCACATCGGCTTCTATAGAAGATTTATAAAAGATTTTTCCAAAATTGCTAACCCCTTGTGTAAATTGCTTGAAAACGATCACCCTTTTGTGTTTTTTGATGATTTCATGGTAGATTTTGAGGAATTGAAGAAGAGGCTGGTGACATCATCCATCATAGTTGCACCTGACTGGGAGCAGCCGTTTGAGCTGATGCGTGATGCAAACGACTATGCTGTGGGAGCAGTGCTTGGACAGCGCAAAGACAAAGTCATGCATCCAATATATTATGCTAGTAGAACTTTGAGTGGTGCCCAACTAAATTACACGGTGACCGAGAAGGAGATGCTAGCAGTGGTGTTCACATTTGACAAATTTAGGTCATACCTGATAGGCTCTAAGGTAATTGTTTATACTGACCATGCTGCTCTCAGGTACTTAATTGATAAGAAGGATTCGTAGCCGTGACTGATTTGATGGGTGCTACTACTGCAAGAATTTGACTTGGAAATCCGTGACCGTAAGGGAACTAAGAACCAAGTGACTGATCACTTGTCCAGGCTGGAAGGAGCTGAGAAAAAGGTTGAAGTGGAATAGATTTTGGAGACCATCCAAGATGAACAACTACTAGCCACGAGTCTTGAGGTAGCACCATGGTATGCAGATATATGACCTTTATTTTGTTCAAAAGAAAAAGATCTTTCGCGACTATCGCATGTATTATTGGGATGAGCCTTATCTATTCAGGATTTGTGTTGATAACATGATCCGGAGGTGTATCCTTGAGATAGACCAATCTTCTATTTTGCAGGCGTGTCACGCGTCACCATATGATGGCCATTTCGGGGGAGTAAGGATAGCTGGAAATGTCTTGGAGTCGGGCTTCTACTGGCCGACATTGTTCAAAGACGCACACATATGGGTGAAAGGTTGTAATGAATGCCAACGAACCGGGAATATTTCCCGCCGATATGAGATTCCTATGAACCCAATTCAGGAGGTAGAAGTGTTTGATGTATGGGTAATCGATTTCATGGGGCCTTTCGTCAGCTCACATGGCAACAAGTACATACTCGTAGCTGTGGACTACGTGTCCAAATGGGTAGAAGCTGCAGCGCTCCGTACAAATGATGCAAAAGGGATAATTGGCTTTTTGAGAAAGAGTATATTCACCCGATTTGGCACTCCAAGGGCAATAATTAGTGACAGAGGCACTCACTTCTGCAATCGAGCCTTCGCAAAGTTGTTAGAAAAGTATGATGTATGTCACAAGGACGCCACCCCATACCATTCACAAACGAGTGGACAAGTGGAAGTTTCGAACAAAGAGATAAAGAGCATTTTAACAAAGACTGTGAATACTACAAGAACGGATTGGGAGAGAAAACTAGATGATGCACTATGGGCTTACCGTACCGCTTTCAAAACTCCAATTGGCATGTCGCCATATAAATTGGTGTTTGGGAAGGCGTGTCACTTACCAGTGGAATTGGAGCATATAGCTTTGTGGGCATTGGGGCAGCTTAATCTTGATATAGAAGCTGTGGGCACATGTAGAGTCACAGAGTTACACGAGCTTGATGAGTTTCATTACCACGCTTTTGATAGCACAAGATTATACAAGGAGAGAATGAAAATGATGCATGATAAAAAAATTCTTAAGCGGACTTTTAAACCCGGAGATATGGTATTGCTATACAATTCAAGATTGAGGTTATTTTCGGGTAAATTAAAGTCAAGATGGTCAGGACCATTTAGTGTGGTAGAGATTCACCCGACCGGAGCCATAGAGATTGCTGCAGCAAATGACTCTCGCATGTTTAGGGTCAATGGGAACAGGTTAAAACATTATTTGGGCATGGAAGATGCGAAAGTAGTGTCGGTGACCCATTTGCTCGAGCCACCAAGATTAAGCGAGCCTTAAGTGCAATTATATGCATCGTGACGCGACGTTAAATTAGGCGCTTCATGGGAGGCAACCTATTGTAATGTTGTAATGTTGTATTCGTCATGCCGCGACGTTAACTGAGGCGCTCATTGGGAGGCAACCCAATTCGTAGTTGATTTTTAGTGTAGTTAGAATTTTTCTTTTCGTTTTTAAGTACTAACAAGTTTGCAGGTGATTTTGGGCAAGACGAACAGAGCTTTAAGAGTCACATGAAGGAAACCAGGAGCAATAGCTCGCGCTGCGAGGGGTAAAGCCAGGCACACCTGGAACTATGCCTGGCTTCGCCTGGTCTAAGGCTAGGTGCATCAGGCGCTATGCCTGGCGTCGCCTGGTCTATGGCCAGATGCACCAGGCTCTAAGCCTGGCACCGCATGGGATAAGGCCAGGTAAGTATTTTTCTTTAGCTTATTTTAATTTTTGTCCGTTATTTATTTTAACCCCTCCCTTCTTGGACTCTAACTTAAATGCCCAAACTAACATAAAATAAAACCTTAACCTAAATTACTACACTCCTCACAAAACACTCCTCACAAAAAACTCACACACGTACACTGCCATCTATCCCCATCCCAACCCAATTGAAGTCAAGCAAGTTTTTTTTCCTCCTCCAATTACTGGAAACAACAGTTTAAAGGCAAAGCCCACATCTTACAACATCTAAGGTATGGTTTTTCATCTTCTTTCTTTCTCATTTCGAGTTTGATGAAGGTATGAGATTATCCACAAAAGAATGGGGTTGTTCTTCATTGTAATATCATGTTTCTGTGTCCCAACCCCATAAACCCCTTAGGAATGGTGTTGTCATTGTGTAAATAAGTGGTAGTAAGAAACTCCCAAGGCGATTTGGGAGGGTGAGGCAATCCCTCACCCCTATAAGCCCTCCCGTGGTACTAGTTGCATGCTAAGTGTTTGCTATAATGCCTCAATGGCATTCCTTGTACCCATTGGAGCCCGAGTCTCCGATCTTAATAGACTAGTGTTGTGTAGTCGTACACCACATTAAAATCTTAAGTGTGGGGTGGCTCACGGGTAGCCCATGGGTTGTTGTTTGATGCTAATGTTAAGAAAATATGAGGTGAAGTCTGAGTAACCTCGGAATGTTGGGCAACACTATGTGTGTCATGTGTATTAAAGTTTTAGCTGATTAATGATTACTTCTGTAGGAATGAAAATGCCTCTGAGAAAAGACACAGGCAAAGGAAAGGCTACTTCCACTGCGCCGGCTAAAGAAAAGGCGACCTCCGTACCTCCCCCAAAGAAGAGAAAAGGGGGAGAAACTACCTCCAATCTAAGTGGAGTACAAGCTGCGGCAGCTATAGCAGCCATGCATCAACTATCACAAGGCCAATGGGAGTTTGGCATCAACAACATACCATCACATACTAAGGACTGGTACAGGCGCTGTAGGCCTAAACATGTACACCCGGAAGCACCTATCCATGAATGCAGCTCAAAGGCAAAGTATCAGGCAATTTGGAGGGGCATTCAGGATATGGGGTTGATCTATGTATTCAAGAACATAGAGTACATTAATCTCAACTTAGTCCGAGAATTCTATGTAGGGTTTGATCTGCAGAGTACTGAACAACTGGTGCCGATTCGTGGACGATTGATAGAGTTTTCATCCACGACCATATGTAACTTTTTAAGTGCTCCGGATGTTCCTGTGGAACCATTAGACCACTTTATTCGCCGTCCTACATATAGAGAGCCGAGACACACGCTTTGTGGTGTCGATTCTACGGCAACATGGGTCCGGGATAAGAAAACTAATTGGCACAAGAGGTTCCCCAAGATGAAGATGAGGGCGAAGGCTCAAGTGTGGCTTAAACTGATAAATGCACGACTCCTACCGTGCAATCATGACACGCTCATTAGCCGTGAGAGGACCTGTGCGCTCTACTTACTCATGACGGGTCAAAGGGTAAATGTGGGTCATCTGATCCGCTACCAGATGTCTTTAGTTAGAACGAGTAAAAAGGTCGATCGAATGCCATTTTCCAATTTTCTAACTCAGTACTTAAGACACGAGGAGGTTGAGGAGGAGCCAGAGTTTTACCAAACCATCGATCAACCTCTACGACAAACAGACATCACTAGTCTCTGGCTGAAAAAAGAGACTGCCATGACATCTTTGATAGGTACCGAGCACAATGCTCGGGATGATAGTTTTATGGACCATCTATATGGGATGATAGATTTGCAATTGAGGATAGGGGGTCGGCCAGCCACATCTTAGGAGAGGACGTTATTGGAGCAGCAGTACCCGCTCAATGCTCATGCCCAGTAGTTGGTTGTGATAGGTGATGGCTACAGACTCCCCGACGATGAGGATATCAACACTCCTAAGCAGTCTAAGGCCGAGCCGGAGCAGTTAGATGAGGAGGACGATGATGATGATGAGGAGGAAGCACATGATGAAGAGTGGAAAGCCTCAGAGGAGGAGGATGCAATTTGATCAGGGAGTTTCCTTGCATTCTACTCATTTGTCTTGTTTTGTCAATTTGTGCATGCACTGAGGACAATGCATGATCTAAGTGTGGTGTGGGGACTTGTATAAATTACTTGTAGTTGTTGTTTTGTTGTTTTATTAAGTGTCATTTTTGTTAGATAATTGTATTAGTTATTTGTTTTAAGAATTTGGTTTAGTGATTTGTTTTTGTTATTTGTTTAGTTATAAAAAAAAAAAAATAACTCTTCCCGACGATGGATCTCCTAGACAGTTTTCTTGAGGGAAGTAAGTCTAGAGAAAAACACAAAAAAAGAAGATTTTTTTAGGTAGTGTAGTAATTCCCCCTTGGTTTTTCTTTGGGCCGCGGTTCTTTTCCAGGGGCTTTTAGTTGAACCGGGTGTAGTTAGTTTTAATTTTTAGGAGTAGGAACCACGAAGCTATGCATTTAATTGTAGCAATATCTCTTAGCTTTGTTATGCCTTGAGAATAGTTAGTACTATGGTCGTGCCGCTTAGGCTCAGTTTTTGACTCTAGCATAAGTACCTTAAATCGTAGATTCATAATTTTGCTTAGCTGCTTTGACTGGAGTGTCACGATGAAACCAATCCTGAGTGAATTATGTGCCATGTGTGTGTGAGTTTTGTATGTATTCTGTGCATTGCATTTGATGTCTAGAACTTGCCCTGTGTGTGTGCAAAGTAAAATAGTAGTCTTGTTCAGTCTGAGAAGTAATATAGACGTTTCTTTGTTAAGCCAGATATATATAGTTTACCCACCTAAACGTTATGTATCGTAGTTAACCCTTTTGAGACTGTAATCCTATTTCTTTGGTAACCACACTACAAGCCTTACCCAATTGTTTGAATTAATCATCTATTTGAACCTTTTCACCTTTAATGAGCACTTGAATTGTTATGAACTTTGTAAAAGTTAAAGTGTGGGGTGGTTGGTTTGGCTTTTGAGTGGAACTAATGAAATAAGGAGAAATGTGCACTGTTTTGAAAAAGTAAGAGCCGCTTGAATTGAAAAAAAGAAAGGAAAAAAAATAAAAAATAGTTGTAGTGCTGTGAAAAAGAATATTCTTTGATAAGTGGTGACTCTTAATGTAATTGTGCTTAAAGAAGTATGGGGTAATATACATTGATGTGAAGGTGGAGTTTTGGTTTGACATAAGTATGGGCTTGAATGTTAAAGTATATGTATTAAAGTGCTTAGAGAGGTGTAGTCACTCACATATCCAAATATATCCTACCCGACCCGCAACCTACATTACAACCAATCAAAGTCCTATTTGATCTTAGACTGAATAAGCTCGATTAATAGAGTATTACACTACGGGCAAGCCTATGATGCATCATTTGTGGCATATGAATATTATTTCTGAGAGCGAGTGAAATTTTCCTATCTTGAATTCCTACGTTCTTAAAATTCATCGTGTGTGGAACTGAGCTCTTTGTTGGGTGAGGGCACGTGATTCATAAAGGAAAGGTAATGTCATTGACCTCCATGTTAGAGTAAGTAAGCGATTTGTGAATAAGTCATGGTATGTGAGTCAAATCTTGAGGCGAGGATGTTTCATCGTGGTGCTTAGACTATTTTAAATATTCTTGGTGAAAGGAGTTAAGGGAATTGCTTAGTGAGGTTATGCCTGTAAGTGTGGTCTGATTGATCGAGGACGAGTAATGTTTAAGTGTGGGGGTATTGATGTGTGGCTATAATTTATGGTTTGGCACACTATTCGCCTTGCATTTTATACGCTTTAATGATAAATTACACTTTATTTGCTCGTAATGAAGGCCATTTTATGTGTAGGTGAATTGGAGATGAAAGTAGGGAAAAAGGGATACTTAAAAGTTGAAAGCGTGCTCGGGAGCAGTTGAAAAGGAGAAGCTGGCGAAGCCAGCCCTACATCAGGCGTTATACCTGGCGAAGCCAGGCCTAGAGCAGGCCTTATACCTGGCGAGGCCAGGCTAAGGCCAGGTGATATACCTGGTGAGGCGAGGCAGAAGCGAGATTGACCGAGCTTTATACCTGGCGATGCCAGGCCTGGAGCGAGGTCCACCAGGCATTAGGCCTCGCGAGGCCAGGTCTAAGCGCACACAGTCCGAGTTTTGAAGACTTATTTCATCTCCGTGTTTGACTAGGACTTTGCCAAAATGTTTAGGTCTTTTCCTACACATATAAATAGACCTGAAAATGCCACTTTGGAGTACTTTTGTAACCGGAGGCAAGAATAGCTTGTGGAATCACCCGTTGGGAGTTAGAATCATCGATTTCTACATCCTTTCATCTTTAATCTGTACTTTAATTATGCAAAATATTTTGTATATTGTTACTATGTTATGAGTAGCTAAATTCCTAATCTAGGGTTTTGATGGAACCTATTGAAGGATGATTTTCTTGTTACGTTAATATAAATTTGCCGTAGTATTTTCTCTATTTGTTCAACTATATTATTTATGTGGTTGATTGAAGAGCCCTCAATTAGCTGTGCCTATTTAGTATATATTACTCAGGAGAGAGTGCATATTTAGGTAGCTGTTGAACAATATCACTCCTGACGTATATGAGGGATCAATACGAAGGGTTTAAAGGTGGGATTAGGGATAACGAAACCTTGGTGCGATCTGAGTGAGCTATACTTAATGCCAGCTAGCGTAATTCGGGAGAATAAGTCTAGTAAATTGTGGTAATTACTCGGGAGAGAGTTACGACACTCAGAGTGCTCATGATCGGTAGAGAAGACTTAGGCGAATTTATAGAAAATATAGCGGAAAAGATTCCGACAATAGGGGAAATCACAACCTTAGATCTTTCCAATTCTTGTTTACAAATGGTTCGTAGTTAGTCATTTGTTAGTGCATTTTCATTACGTAATATTTAGTTAATAAACATCCAAATTATTATTCAAATATTTCTGAAGATTGATTGCGTGAATTTGTGCCGGTCTAGCAGCTGTGGTTGATAGGTTAATTCCCTGTGGGATTCGACTCCGGACTTATTAGCCGGAATATATTTGCGACGACCGCTTGTACTTTTTATAAGGAATAGTTGGGCGTGATCAGCTCCCCCTACGCGCTTCTATGCCTTCGCTTTTGTGACTCCACGTGCGCAGGTGCGGTCCCACTTCTGCCACCCTCTTGGCCGCTTCTGCAGCTCCGCACCTGCGGCCAAAACCTCGCAGGTGCGGTTACACCAGAAGGCAGATGCTTTAGCTTTCCTTCCAAGTCCAAACTCGATCCGTTAACCATACGGAATCCACTCGAGGTCCTCGGGACCTCAACCAAATATACCAACACCACCCAAAACATATTACGAACTTAGTCGAGGCCTCAAAACACGCCAAACAATATCGAAACTACGAATCACCCTCCAATTCAAACTTAATGAACTTTGAAGTTCCAAACTTCTCCAATCGGTGCCGAAACCTATCAACCACGTCCGATTGACCTCAAATTTTGCACACAAGTCATAATTGACATTACGAACCTACTCCAACTTCTGGAATTGGAATCCGACCCCGATCCCAAATCCACTTTCGGACGCTCCCCTAAAGCCAAAATTAACATGCAGAGCTATTCCCAGACTTGGAATCCCAAACGGACATCAATAACATTGAAATGAACTTCAACTCAAATTTAGGGAATTCTTCCAAAATGCCAACTTCCATAATAGGCGCCGAAACGCTCCCGGGTCATCCAAAACCCGCTCCGAGCATACGTCTAAGTTCAACATCAGTATACGAACCTGTTGGAACCTTCAAATCCCAATTCCAATGTCGTTTACTCAAAAATCAAACTTTAGTCAATTCCTCCAACTTAAGGCTTCCAAAATTAGAATTCTCTTTCCAAATCATCTCCGATCTTCCCGAAATTCAATTCCGACCATGCGTACAAGTCATAATACCCGAAGTGAAACTACTCATGGCCTCAAACTGCCGAATGATGTGCTGGAGCACAAAATGACCGGTCGGGTCGTTACATTCTCTCCCACTTAAACATATGTTCGTCCTCGAACGTGCTAAGAACTGCTCTGGAGTTGTCCGAAATCATTGGTCAAGGCCTCATGCACCTACCTGTGCTACCACAACCTAGTTGAGCACATTAGCTCGAGCAAACCCGAAAATCCTCCCTTTTATCTAGTCAAATAAGCCTTAGAACCAAATTCTAACTTCTGAAATCCTCTACCAGGTCTATTTCCAACATACGAACACCGTATCCATCACTGCACGATGCACCAACACATGATTGCATGCCTTTTCTGAATTCACACCATGCACCACAAAATCTACATGACCATATAACATCCTCTGACAAGAATAGCCAAAATCCCACGAATCTGATGCTCACAACACACCTCATGACACATATAAGTCCCATTTCAATTCTCGCAATACTGCCACAACAGAAAGGATGTGTAGAAACTCATAACCACCTGCTGAATCACAATTCATGGAGTCTCTCCCCCAGACAAGAACCATTACCTCATTATGAACCAAATACCGATATTTGCTATTACATATGCCTCATATAAATCCGATCGCACTGATCTCAGGTCCGAAAATCTTGTCTCACCCAGTACAAGTCGTTCCGGCAATAAGCCACCACAAACACTACCAAAGGTCTCATAGGATGCCACCATGTGCCAACAATCCACAAATTCGAATGTGATACATAAGAAAATGAACTCTGGAAAGATCTAGTTAACCCACGTAACTAATTTATACGACCGAAAAGATGTTATGAATCTTTCTCAGGAAGCGAGAAGTAAAACACACAATAATAGGTATGGGAACCTATACTCAATATCATACTGTTGCGGCCTGCAACCTGATCCAGACATGATACCATTGGGGCATGCAACCCGGTCCAACCATGATACCCGTTTGCGGCGTGCAACCCGGTCCAAACAATATACCCGTGGCGGCGTGCTACCCGATCCACAGATAATAATCTATAAAGAAGTACTTATCGAGCTAAAATGCTCATACCTGCAAAATACCCGAATATCAACCACTAGCACACGAAGTGCATAATACAAATCCTGGGGAGACGGGTAGCGTCATACGCTATAAAACTCAAGCACAACTAAGGTGCAATAAATGACCTGCATCTCGAGATCCATCCTGCTCATATAACACCACAACTATATGTGATCTCAATACGAGCACGAATAATCAAACCGCCTCACAACCCACATAGTACAATAGAGAATAAATGGAAGGACCGACAACAGAAATAACATCCAAGGCCCGAAGACCCCTCCGAAAATAACGCTATGCTGAAATGAGCACATTCGGCCTGATATAGAGCCTACATTCACATTTAGATCCATTCACGGACCTCAAGCCGACTCAGATCGTACCGCACTGGGCTAATAACCTTTCAAGGATCCACAATAGCCCTTTTCCCATGGCACACAAGAACAACCGTCGAATCCGGAACAAACTTCCACAACTCACAATCAAATAAACCAAGCGCCCTTCAGGCATAAATTCTCACATTAGCGATAGTACCACAATCTTCGCACTTGTTTTTAAATCTTTAATCAATCAGGTGAATACATGTCACACTTACACAATCTTCCCGTGGGACGCACTCCCACGACCTTCCGCACCAGGTAACAAGTCTTCACCTCCATACTACCGGCCACTTTAATATTGTAAAGCAAATCAAGAATCCGCAACTCAGTACACAGAGCCTCTTACACATGACACTGATCTCATGTGACGTTAAAGACAATACCAACTTACTCTAAACATATGAATTCTTCCCTACTCATCCGAGCCCTTGACATTCTTTCAACACCGAACCGCATCCTTGATCCTCAGTTTCAAATTTTCCATGCCGCTCACTGCACCTAACATGCCAATTCGTGAGAGTACCAGAATTCCATAATAACCCCTGATCCACTAATGGAATAAACACTTCATCATATAGAAACCTTTTTACTTAGCTCATTTCAGAAGAGCCATTGCAACACGTGACTGAATTCTCATAACCGCATAAAATACAACCCCACGCCACCATGTCCCTTCCGGGATCCATCTACTCATACTAAGCCATAATAACCGAATACCTCCGAATAAATCAAATTACGACGTCTGTCAAGCCTCACACATACCGCCACAACCACCTGTAAAACTTCACGCTAAAGAAACTGATCACTGCCACAATCATGCTGATTCAACCATTACTAACCGACCCCACTTTCTACCAATTTATTCTCTACTTGCCTTAGCAATAATAATAATATCTCCATTCAAACGTAACGAACTAAATCTGCACTCGTCCTAAGTGACCCCATTTCACGAGACCACATTGTCTCAAAACCCAAAAACCATCTCATACCCTCCTTGAGCGCACAATAGCATCGCCAACTGGTACACCCATTCTGAAAATTCCTCTATGAATCCGAAGTTACTTTCCCCCATTCCTCCAATGCTACACCATAGACCGAACGTAACATAGAATGCTCCCAGCCCCTTTCATAATCCACTACAAAAGCTCGATACTTAACTATACTATGAACTCGCAATCCCTGGACAACGCACTTTAACTTTGAATCCCTAGGACCATTGTTGAGATCCACCCACTCTGACCTGGTCTCGAATATAATCAACTCTAAGGCTCCGTTAGCACATGAACGCCCTCTCAAAGAAGCACCCAACTAAATCACCTCTCTTGTACATTACTTCTACATGAAGCATAAATCTCGAGTCTTCCCAAAGCCTGAACATGTGTTGATAAGGCCAATTATAACACACATTCCTCAAATCCTTTGCTCAATTCACCACTGACATTCTCTTTCCTTAGCCGTAATATCCCACCAATATGCCGATAACCAGAAGCCTCACAAGTAGACAACCATGCAATCCAATCGTAGGCGGTGGGGCTCTCCCACTTAGCTTGAAGCTACCATTACATAACCCTGGAACCTACCAAGATTCCTTATCCCCTATTGACATGATTTCACATAATTGACCCGCCAAATTCCTCGAAATCTTCCTGTTAACCATTTCATGAACATTCTGAATCACTAGCCATATTCACATATTCAACCTCTGACTGGGTAGCCAGTAAAATTCTTCGTAGAAGCTTCATCAACACCACACAACCGTTAACCTGCTCACCAGAGATAACCCGCATGTGGAAATTCCATGTCGACACCTTCCAACAACGTTGCACCGAGTATAATTACCACGAAACCAATAAACCATCCTTAGTCCGTGCTCATTCACCAGCTATACAAGTCCGTTCACTCCTCTTGTACATCAACTAAAGGTGCGACAATACATTCCAATCCAAAGTCATGTTATATCATGCTTCCTATTAAGCAACTCCCTCCTGCCACACACATTCTTCCTCAATATAGCAGCCAATATTCCAAATTAAGCCCGCAGACCTAGTCACTGTCCACCGTGAATCCAAATCACTCCAAAATTTCCCCAAAGCATGTAGCTATCCTACCACAGAACCCATATGCTACTCTACCACTCTCCCACTTTGGTCAAATCCTCTCCTTTAAGCAACTACTCGACTTCTATTTCTCACACTTGGCCTTCTAGAATTTTAACCATCGCAAGACACCTCCCACATGTCCTTCCTCATCCTTCGCTGCCCAGTTGTTGCCTTAAATCAAAATCTATCTCTATAGCACTTGAACTGATCGATCACTACCAACTTTAAACCTTTCCAAAGATCATATTTCTCGAGCCATCAACACTAGAAACACCGACTCGATCCCGAAATCTCTACACCCCATTATTTCTGACAACCGCTTCTCCGGCACCATTTCACAATACCTTGACTCGAAGGCGAATTGAAGAAACTACAACACTGGCAAACTTAACATATTCAGTAAGGACAATTGCACCACATCATGGATGAAGATTCCAACACGCTCGAAAATACCAAGTATCGTTACTCCATCAACCCAAACCTGAATATTCTTAGTTCGATTGCTTTTCCTCCGCTGGAAATAAAACACTGAACCTCTGAATCATGCATGGAGAAAAACCTCATTTAAAATCATTCACTGCCCCTACACATAGACAAGTATACTACCATTACTTCAATACTGTGAGATAACAATTCATGAAAATCATAGCAATTGGTGCATAGCCCCAAAGCCATAAAAAATACAGCTACTGAGCTGAGATGACAGAACATGCTTCCGCAAGGCGACGACATTAGCCCAATCAAATATGCAGGGAGAAACATCTTGCTCTACATCGGTAGTGCCATTAAAATTCCTCGATTCCAAATCTATAACAAGTGCTTCACGTCGCATAAGATCGAATAGGAAGGAAATGAAGGCATAAGCCTCAAAGGAATTAAATCGCACGATGAGGAATCAAGAAAGGGAAGTGCTCCTAATAGTCCTGTAGCCTCTCGAAGATAAGTACAGACGTCTCTGTACCGATCCGCAAGACTCTACTAGACTTGCTCAAGACTCATGAGACCTACGTGAACCTATTGCTCTGATACCATGTTGTCACGACCCAAAATCCATTAAAGATTGTGATGGCGCCGGACACCGCTGTCAGGCAAGCCAAAGATAAATACATAATTAGGTTCTCATTTTAATATTTTTGAAATCATATTTCCTTCAATTAAACAGTAAAAGATGAAATTTATAGTGAAAATAATAATATTTTACAACAATTTCAATACAGGACAACCCAAATCATCCCAAAACCCGGTGTTACAAGTGCATGAGCATCAACTAGGGATATAAAATAAAATACAGCGTCCTTCCGGAATACAAATTGGATAGGAAAAGTATAAATACTCTAAGGGAGACTCTGTTGGCTGTGGGTCGTACTATTGAATGTAGCTCACCTAAGTCTCTGCTTGCCTACATGCCTCTGCTCCCACGAGGCCACTAGACATATATGTACCTGCACAAAAATGTGCAGCAAGTATAGTATGAGTACGTAAAGCAACGCGTACCCAGTAAGTATCTCGCCTAACCTCGAAGAAGTAGTGACGAGGGGTCGACTTCGGCACTTACTATGGGCTATAATAAAATATCAATGATATAACTAAGAATGGATTACGTAGAACAGTTGTAAGCTATATCATGAAATAAGCGAATAATTCTTTTGTTAATAAGAAATTTCAAAATTTATTTTTCATCATTTATCAATTTGTATCTCAGGCCAATGAAGCAATATAAATTATCATAAATTTCAAAGCAACCAATTCAATCATGCGCAAATCATGCCGAGGTCGTACGACCCGATCCAACATAATATTTAAACTGTGCACTGCCGAGGGTCGAACGACACGAACTATAGATGCATCTATTTAATCTGCCGAGGCATTCGGCCCGCTCCACAAAAGAGAAAGCACATTAAACAACCAATTCAAGATTTATTAAGAGGCAAATATTCCAAAATTTCAAATTCTCATTTAACAGTCAAGTAAATAAAGTTTAACCTTTTTAAAGTTACTTTACTAAGTTTTCGATATGATTTAAGCAATTAAATTAACAGGTAGGTTTCAAATATCGCAAGTATAACATGATTTGGGTCCTAAACTACCCGGACATAAGCATAATAATAGCTACGCACGGACTCTTGTTACCTCGTGATTACGTAGCCCCCACAAATAGAAGAACAAATTAAACTAATTCACCTATGGGGTTGATTCCCTCTTACAAGGTTAGAAAGGAGACTTACCTTGCTCCAAGATTCCATAACAGGCTCCAAATCCCTTCTAATGACTCACACTGATGCCCATCGCTCCAAAACTAGTCAATAAATGATAAATTTCATAAATATATACTATAATACTCATTATAATCCTGTTTACAACAATTTCCAACTCCATTCAAAAAGTCGATAAAAATACCCTCGGGTCCACGTGCCCGGATTTCGAAATTGTTTTGAAGATAAACTTTACCCATGACACCACGAATTCAAATATATAATTTATTTCCCATTCCATGCCCAAATTCGTGGTCAAATTCCAAAAATACCAATTTGTAGGTTTTTCTTCAAAATCCCAAATTTCTACTAATTTCCATGTTTAAATCCTTATATAAACCATGTATTTAACTCATAATATGTGGGAATCACTTACCTTGACTTAGATGATGAAAATCCCCTTCCAAGAGCTCTAAAAATCGCCCATCCAAAAGCAAAGTGGAGGAAAATGGCAAAATCTCATCTTTAAAATGACACTGCCCAGCCCGACTTTCGCATTTGCGATCCAACAACTGCCCCTGTGGCTCTGCACCTGCAGAAATTCCATCACAGGTGCATTTTAAGCTCGGCCCAACAACACCCCGCATCTGCACCCCCTACGCGCTTCTGTGACTCTTTGTGCGCAGGTGCGGTCCCACTTCTGCGAAACTCGACCGCATCTGTGGTCCCAGCTTACCACATCTAGAACCACTTCTACGACCCTCTTAGCCGCTTCTGCGGATCCGCACCTATGGCCAAAACCTCACAGGTGCGGTTACACCAGAAGACAGATGCTTCAGCTTTCCTTCCAAGTCCAAACTCGATCCATTAACCATCCGGAATTCACCCGAGGTCCTCGGGACCTCAACCAAATATAACAAAACGTCCCAAAACACATTACGAACTTAGTCAAGACGTCAAATCACACCAAACAACATCTAAACTACGAATCACCCTCTAATTCAAACTTAATGAACTTTGAAATTCCAAACTTCTCCAATCGATGCCGAAACCTATCAATCACGTCCGATTGACCTTAAATTGCACACAAGTCATAATTGACATTACGGACCTACTGCAACTTCCGAAATCGGAATCTGACCCCGATGTCAAAAAGTCCACTCCCGGTCAAACTTCTCAAAATTAACCAAATTTCCAACTTTCGCCAAATGACCTCAAAATGACCTTTGCACCTCCAAATCCACTTCTGGACGTGCTCCTAAGGCCAAAATCAACCTGCGGAGCTATTTCCACACTCAGAATCTCAAACGGACATCAATAACATATACATGCACTTCAATTCAAATTTAAGGAATTCTTCCTAAATGCCAACTTCCATAATAGGTGCCAAAATGCTCCCGAGTCATCCAAAACTCACTCCGGGCATACGCCCAATTCCAAAATCATCATACGAACCTGTTGGAACCTTCAAATCCCGATTTCAAGGTCGTTTACTCAAAAATCAAACTTTAATCAATTCCTCAAACTTGAGACTTTCGAAATTAGAATTCACTTTCCAAATCAACTTTGAACTTCTCGAAATGCAATTCTGACCATGCGTGTAAGTCATAATACCCGAAGTGAAGCTACTCATGGGCTCAAACCGCTGATTGATGCGCTGAAGCTCAAAATGACCGGTTAGGTCGTTATATATTTGAATTGAATGGCCTGTTATGTGTAGATGGATCCCAGAAGAGTTATGATGGTTAGACCACTACTTGAGGATTGTATTTTCTGTGGTTATGGGAATTCAGTTGCGTGTTGCAATGATTCTCCTGAAATGAGTTAAGTGAAAGGTTTCTATATGTTGGAATGTTTTTTCTATTGGTGGTTCAGGAGTTAGTATGGAATTT
This sequence comes from Nicotiana tabacum, assembly GCF_000715075.1. NCBI lineage: Eukaryota > Viridiplantae > Streptophyta > Magnoliopsida > Solanales > Solanaceae > Nicotiana > Nicotiana tabacum. Next base: position 389,801 of record NC_134094.1, read on the forward strand.
TTATACTCTCGCGTAGTGACATGTTAGGTGCAGTGAGCGGCATGGGAATTGAAAGTTGAGGATCAAGGTTTTGGTTTGGTGTTGACAATAATGTCATGAGCTCGGATGAGCAGGAAAGAATTCAGATATTTAGAGTAAGCTGGTATTGTCTTTAGCATCACCCGAGAATGGTGTCCTGTGTAAGAGGCTTTGTGTACTGATTTGCGGATTCTCGATTCGCTTTGCAGCATTTTATGGCCGGTGGTGTGGATGTGCAGACTTTGCTAACCGGTGCGGGAGGTCGTAGGGGCATATCCCACGGGAAGATTGTATAAGTGTGACATGTAGTCACTTGATTGATTAAGGATTTAAACCAAGTATGGGGATTGTGGCACTATCGCTAATGTGAGAGAGTTTATGTCTGAGAGACATTCTATTCCTTGGGTTATGGACCATGTGATTTAGTTCTAGATTTGACGGTTGTTCCTATGTGTCATGGAAAAGGGTTATTGTGGATCCTTGAATGATTATTACCCCAGAACGGTACGATCAGAGTTGGCTTGAGGTCCGTTGATGGGTCTAAATGTGTATGTGTGCTCTACACCAGGTCGGGTGTGTTCATTCAGCATTTCTTATGGAGGAGTATTCAGGCATTGGATGTTATTTTTGTCGTCAGCTATTTCATGTAATACTCTGTTGTGCCATGTGGGTTGTGAGACGGCTTGATTATTCGCACATATGTTGAGATCTAGTGTAGCGGTGGTGTTATGTGAGCAGGATGGCTCTCGAGATACATATCATATATCAAACCTTAGTTGTGCTTGAGTTTCATAGCGTATGGCGCTACCCGTCTCCCCAGGATTCGTATTATGCACTTGGCATGCTTGTGGTTGATATTCGGACATTTTGTGAGTATAAGCGTTACGGCTTGATGCATGCTTTCTTTAGATTATTATGTGTGGATCGGGTGGCACGCCGCCACGGGTACACTGTTTGGATCGGGTGGCACGCCACCACGGGTATATTTTTTTAGATCGGGTGGCATGCCGCCACATGTATCATAGTTGGATCGGGTTGCACTCCGCAACGGTATCATGTGTGGATCGGGTTGCACACCGCAACAGAGTGATATAGAGTACAGTTTCCCTATATGTATTCTTGTGTGTTTTGTTCCTCATTTTTTGAGGAAGGTTCGTAACATCTTTTCGGTTGTTAATTAGTTATGTGGGTTGAGTAGTTCTTTCCAGAGTTCGTTTTTCTTATGTATCACATTCGAGTTTGTGGCTTACTGGCGTGTTGTGGCATCATCTGAGACCTTGGTCAATGTTTGAGGTGGCTTATTGCCGAGCAGCTTGTACTAGGTGATACAAGATTTTTGGACCTGAAATCAGTGCAATCAGATTTATATAAGGTATATTAAAGAGCAAATGTCGCTATTCAGTTCAGAATGAGTTAATGGTCCTTAACAAGAGGATAGGCTCCATTATTTGTTGATTCGTTAGGTGATTATGAGTTTCTACAGATCTCCTCCATCGTGGCAGTAGTGCGAGAGTTGAAACAAGGCACATATATGTTATGAAGTATACTACGGGCTTCAGATCAGTGGAAATTTTAGCTGTTATGCTTGGGGGGAGATTGCCTTGAGCAAATGAGTTATGTGGTACATGGTGTGATTTCAGTAGAGTAGCATAGTCATGTTAGGTTCAATGTTTGGCGATTGATACGATATTCGTGTGTTAGAATGTGGTATCGTGGAGAATTTCGGATGTTGGAATTTGGTTCTAAAGCTTGTTAGCTAAGGTAGCAGGAAGGATCTTCAGTCTGGCTCGGGCTAATGTGCTACACTGTGTTGTGGTGGAACAGGTAGGTGCACAAGGTGTTAAAAAACGATTTTGGACAACTCCGACGCAGTTCCTAGCACGTTCGAGGACGAACGTATGTTTAAGTGGGAGAGAATGTAACATCCCGACCGGTCGTTTTGAGCTATAGCGCGTTGTTAAGCAATTTGAGGCCTTGAGAAGCTTCACTTAATGTATTGTGACTTGCACGTGTGATCAAAATTTAATTTTGGGAAGTTCGGAGTTGGTTTGGAAAGAAAATTTTCATCTTGAAAGCTTTAAGTTGGAAGAATTGACTAAGGTTGGACTTTTGAGTAAACGACCTCGGAATCAGGATTTGAAGGTTCCAATAGGTTTGTGTGGTGATTCTGGTCTTAGGAGCGCATCCAGATGTGGATTTGGAGGTCTGTAGGTCATTTCGGGGTCATTTGGTGAAAGTTGGAAGTTGGAAGTTGGAGGTTTGTGGAAGTTTGACCGGGAGTGGACTTTTTGATATCGGGGTTGGATTCCGATTTCGGAAGTTTGAGTAGGACCATAATGTGAATTATGACTTGTGTGCAAAATTTGAGGTCAATCGGACTTGATTTGATGCATTCTAGTACAAGTTATAGAATTTGGAAATTTGGAAATATAAATTCAATTCGAGGTGCGATTCATGATTTTGATGTTGTTTGATGTGGTTTAAGGCTTCGACTAAGTTCGTATTGTAATTTGATACATGTTGGTATATTTGGTTAAGGTCTCGAGGGCCTCGGGTGGATTCCGGATGGTTAACAAATTGAATTTGGCCTTATGAAAATGCTGAAGCTACTGTCATATGGTGTAGACCGCAGGTGCGGAGTTTTGGCCGCATCTGCGCAAGCGCAGAAGCGAAGCGTGGGGCGTAGAAGCGGAAGAAGGCATAGGAGCGGAAGGGAGCTCGCACCTGCGATGTCGCAGAAGCGGGGAATGTTTCCGCAGGTGCGAGGTATCGTGTTTGGGTGATTTCTGCAGAAGCGGTGGTGTGGTCGCAGAAGCGACGCTGCAGGCGCGGCTACTGTCCCGCGGGTGCGAAAATATCGCTGGGAAGAATCATTTTAAGAGCGGGATTTGGCTCTACTTCTCTCATTTTTCACTTGGTTGGGCGATTCTAGAGAGCTTCAAGGAGAGATTTTCATCATCTATGTCAAGGTAAGTGATTCCCCTGTATTGTGAGTTAAATACAAGATTTATATTTGGATTTAGACATGAAAATTTATAGAAATTTGGGATTTTGTTGGAAAACCTAGAAATTTATATTTTTGGATTTTGACCACGAATTTGGGCATGGAATTTGGAATAAATTATATATTTGAGTTAGCAATATTATGGGTAATGTTTATCTTCGAAAACAATTTCAAAATTCGGGCACGTGGGCCTGAGGGTTGACTTTATCGACTTTTCGAAGAGAAATTATTATAAATTAATTTATTATGAGTATTAGAGTATATATTTATGGATTTGCACATTGATTGACTAGCTTTGGAGCGACAGGCATCGGTTTAGGGTGTTAGAGTAGCGTTGGAGCCGGATTATGGAACTTCGGAGTGAGGTGAGTCTCCTGTCTAACTCTATGAGGGGGGAACTACCCCTAGGTGTTGTAATTGATAATTTCTACTTGTTGCGGGGTCTACGTACGCACGAGGTAACGAGAGTCCGTACGTATCTACATTCATGTTGTTGTCCGGGTAGACTCAAGTTCATGCCATGCTATAACTGCACTAGTTGAGTTATCTCTTGCCTATTAAATTCTTTTACTACACGTTACAATTTGAGACTAGATTTGTGTAGAGTGGTAGATTCGCTGTTGTAGAGATTCGGATGAACTTCATGATTTGCCACGGAATAATTGTACTCCTCTTACGAATTTCTCCCGCATTATGCGTTCTCATCGAAAGGTTTCCCCAAAGATTCTTATAACTCACATGTCCCTTCGTGAGTGTGGTTAAGAACCCGTCAAAGCTTCTTATTCTAATGGGATCGCGCCGTTCGCCTCGGCAGGATAAATACATCTATGGTTCGTGCCGTTCGACCCTCAGCAGTGTGCACATCCTATGAGATCGGGCCGTTCATCTCAACAGGATTATGTACCACATTCTCATGGGAGCGGGCCATTGACCTCAGCAATATATAATAGATATATCTATGGTTATATACTAGATTATGATGGGATATGGCCGTACGCCTCGGTATTTCTATAAAATACTTCTATGGAAACGTGCGTATCATTTGTCAAAAAGCCAGTGTATCTGGGAGTTTTCCTGATTTGAATTATGACGACCTATCCGATGAGGTCCTTTATATATATATACACACACACACACACACACACACTCCGGTGGAGGAGGTAACTACTAATCGAGAGTTGGGTCCATTGTTGAGAGAAGGATTGCACCACGTACTTATACTTGTTTATTTCGTTTCTTTACACTGCCCCATATCTGTTTACTTCTTATTATAACTGTCTTATCGGACCACTAGAAAGTGTCGATGTCGACCCCTCGTCACTACTTCTCTGGGGTTAGGCTAGATACTTACTGGGTACGCGTTGTAAATGTTTTACGTACTCATGCTACATTTGCTGCACATATTTTTTTGTGCAGGTACATATATGTCTGGTGGTCTTCTAGGCGTAGAGGCGCGGATGTTGCGGGGACTTACCGTGAGCTGCATTCCATGTTATGATCCGCAGCCTGCAGAGTCTTCGTCAGAGTTATTTATGTTCTCCAGTCTAAATTGTATTCCAGACAGATGTTGTATTTTATTATATTTCCTAGTTGATGCTCATGCACTTGTGACATCGGGTTTTGGGAGTGCTTACGGGTTGTTCATTATTGAAGTTATAAAACTATTATCATTTCCCTGCGAATTCTATTTCTTACTACTTAATTGATGAAAATTATGATTTTAGGAGATCTAAAATGAGTAATTAAGTTAAATATTCACTAACGGCTTGCCTGACGGCGGTGTTAGGCACCATCACGACCTTTCGTGAATTTTGGGTCGTGACACTGGGGCCGAGGTAGAAGCCGAGGTAGAGGCTGAGGAAGGGCACGTGCCATAACTAGAGCACCGGTCAGAGTAGCAGTTGAGGAGCCGCCAGTAGCTCCAGTTAGGGGAACATGCACCAGAGACACCTGCTGGCACCTCCATACTTCAGGAGACTTTAGCGCAGTTCCTGAACATGTTTGGTATGTTAACTCAGGCAGCATTGTTCTCCGTTGCTCCAAATATTTCACAGATTGGGGGAGGTGTTCGGACTCCTACTGCCCGTACTCCAGGGCAACAAGTTCCATTGGTGAGATTCTAGGTGTGGTACCAGTACAACCTGTTATTCCGATTTAGCCTGAGGTCAGGCCAGAGGCATCAGAAGAAAAACAAAAGAGACTTGAGAGATATAAGAGGTATAGTCCACCTACCTTCAGTGGCACAACTATCGAGGATGCCCAGAGATTTCTAGAAAAGTGTCATCGTATTCTCCGTACCATGGGTATTGTGGAAGTGAGCGGAGTTGCCTTCACTACATTTCTGCTGTCAGGAGCAGCGTATCAATGGTGGCAAGCTTATGAAGAGGGCAGACCAGCCGATGCAACACCACCAATTTGGGCTTAATTTTCGAAAATGTTTTTGAAAGAGTTTGTTCCCCAGACTATCCGGGATGCATGGTGCATCGAGTTTGAACGGTTGCGTCAGGGAACCATGAAGGTGTCAGAATAAGCTATAAGGTTCAGTGAGTTAGCCGTCATGCACCTATCTTGGTTCCTACAGTTAGAGGGCAAGTCCACTGATTCATTAACGGCTCGATTATGATTTTTAAAACATGTATGGCTCGAGAGTTGCATACTGACATTCCATTTCAGCAAGTAGTAGAGATTGCCAGGATGTTAGAACGTGTTTAAAGTGAGGAAAAGGAGTCTAAGAAGGCCAAAAGATTTCGAAACTCTGGAGGATTTGGTGGATTCTACCCTGCAGCTATGACTCATCATGGCAGAGGCTCGAGCAGTCGGTCAGCCCAGTCCGCAATTTAGAGTACTTGTAGTGCTCCAATTAATACTTTTAGTGCACCACCGGCACGAGGTTCTTACAGTGGTTATTTCAGTTATCCGGCACAGACGCAGCACGAGCAGCCGTAGCCTCAGAGGGGTTGTTATGAGTGTGGTGATACTGGACATATCATGAGAGATTGTCCCAGATTTAGGAGAGACGAATTTCATCAAAACACTCAGGCTACAGACTTTATTCCAGTTAATACTCCACGTGCACAACTAATTAGGGTGGAGGACATGTCGGTAGAGGGCGCCCTAGAAGGGAGGCCCAGCCCATTGATATAATTGCTATGGTATGGCCGAGGCCGCTACACCAGATGGTGTTATTACAGGTACGATCCCGATTTGTTATAAAGGAATATTTTCCTTAGTTTGATTCGGTTCTAAGTATCGAGGCGAGTCCTCCTATTACACTCAACTTATGTGAGCTTCGTAATTATGTGACCTACTTTTGTGTTTACCCCTGATGGGAGATTTTATTGCGATAACCATGTCTATTATTTTGTATTGTACACTATTGAGGGCTGAGTCCAAAAGTGACTTTCTATTACTCGCGACAGTGGGTTTTGATATAATTTTGGGATAATTGATTACAATTTTATGAATTATATGCCCTACCGGCATGGGGGTTCATTATGTATTGTGAAATTATTTATCAAAATTTATTTAAAAGAAGAAAAAGAAATGAAAGGATTTTGATTGGCACGATGTGCATATTACTTGTGACTCAGAGTTGGGGATGGAATCCTTTTATTTTAATATGATGTGAAATGTTTAAACCGGGCACCGTGGTGGAAGTTGTATAAGGACGAGAACCTTGTGATGAAAATTTATGTGTTTAAATTCTCCCTTTTGAAATTTATTTTGTACTATAGTACTAATGGGGAGTCATGCCTCCTAGGCTTATTTGATAATTCTTGTCTGCGTTTTTTTGTGCATATTTAGCCATTTCGTGCTGTAATTATTGAGTTTTAGCCCACGAGGTGAATGCCCAGGTGGCGTTAAATATGACTCGTTAATTCGGGTAAATAATTATGAGGCCTTCATGCCTCGCGTGTTGCTGTCGGTATTGTGAAAATTTTGAAACGACGGTTTGACTAATATGAGGTAATTGAGGATGCTGGAATTAATTATGAATAGCTATTATAACCAGAGATGTGGTTATGGTCATACTTATAATGTGTGCATAGGTACGAAAATGAGTACACTCAGTAATTTAATGTCCTCAGAATAATTCTTGGCACGTTCGAGGACGAATGTATGTTTTAAGAGGGGGAGAATGTAATGACCCGACTTGTCATTTTGAGGATTAACGTTCCGTTCAATGACATAAGATCCTGAGCAACTTCTTAATATGTATTATGAATTGCGTGTGTGGTCGAGTTTGGTTTTCGGACGATTCAAAATTAAATTGAAAGAAAAATTCTTATTTTTGAAGCTTAATAAAAAGAGTTGACCGGAGTTTGACTTTTGAGCAAATGACTCTAGAATGGAGTTTTGATGATGTCAATAGCTTCGTATGGTGATTTCGGACAAAGGTGTATGTACGGATTTGGATTTGGAAGTCCGTAGGACAATTCAGCACATTTCGGCGAAAAGTTGGAAAATAAAGTTCTTGAAATATTCATAAATTTGACAGTAAGTCGATTGGTTGATAACGAGGCTGGATTTTGATTCCGGAAATTGGAACAACTCCATTACGTCATTTATGACTCGTGTGCAAAATTTTAAGTCATTTCGGATTGATTTGATATGTTTCGGCATAAAATATAGAAGTTGAAAGATTTGAAAACTCATAATTCGATTTGAAGCGCGATTCGCAATTTCGGCGTTGTTTGACGAGGTTTAAACCCTCGACTAAGTTCGTATTATACTTTGGGACGTGCTTGAATAATTGGTTAAGGTCTCGGGTGAATGTCGGATGGTTAACAGATTGTTTTTTGGACTTGAAGGAACTACTGGGAATCTACTGCTGGTATTTTCGCTTCTGCGGAAGCTTCATCGCAGAAGCGACCTCGCATAAGCGAGATGAAGCTCGCAAAAGTGAAATTGGGAAGGAAGGATGGAATGGACAGAGGTCGCAGGTGTGAAGAATTTCCCGCACCTGCGTGATCGCAGAAGCAGGTGAAGGAAACACAGAAGCGAACAACAGCGCAGAAGCGCAACTCCAGCCGCACCTGCGGTTGCGCAGAAGCGGAGCCTTGTCTACAGGTGCGTGGTTTCAGCTAGCAATGGTCTTTCACAGAAGCAAGATTGGTCTCGCAAAAGTGAGGCCGTAGATGCGACCACTTGTCCGCAGAAGCAAAAATCGGACAGAATCATAAGGACAAAAAATGGTCTGTTCTTAATTTTCGATTAGGATTTTTAGAGCTCAGTTCTTGGGCGATTTTGGGGAATTCTCCATGACTTCGACTGGAGTAAGTGTTCTACATCCAAAAGCAATTATATTTCATAAATCCATAGTTATATTCATCATTTAATTCGAGTTTTAATGGAGGAAATTGGGATTTTTGTAAAATCTTTCAAAAACTGAAATTTAAGATTTGGAGGTCGAGTTGTTATCGGGATTTGATAAAATTTGTATGGTTCAACTCGTATCGAAATGGGTGTTCAGATTTCATAAAATTCTGTGGGGTTCCGAGAGACGGGCCCTACGTTGACTTTTGGTTGACCTTTTTATGTGAATTTTTAAGTCGACGTTTTATTATCCGGAATTGTTTCCGATTAATGTTAATAAAGTCATACAATTAATTTGGATAGATTTGAGCTGTCCGGAGATCAATTTAAGTAAGAAGGCTATTTTGGAATATCGGCCTAACTTAAAAAAGTAAGTATCTTGCCTAACCTTGTGTGGGGAAATTTTCCCTTAGGCATTGAGTCGTATATGCCATTTGTGTAATGTGAAAGCCGTGTACTCGAGGTGTCGAGTACGTACTCGGCTTATATGTGCAAATTGTATTTATTTAAAGTCGTAGAAATTTTTAAGTATTAAATTAGAAATTGCTGGCACATATTAAATCCTTATTTGTCATGCCTCGTTCTTTATTTGTCGAATTTGTTTTATATGATAATTTGGTGTGATTGCTACTTTGATTTTTATGTGAATTCCGTGTGCTTGTTGAGTTGACATTTTCTGGAAATAATTACATTATGGATTTTCTTTCTACAAATAGTTAGTTAAATAAGTTTAAATAGAGACGTTAATATATTTATCAGAAATTTGGATTTAAGAAGAGGTTGTTCTTGCTGAGTTATTCTCCCGTCTTCGCTTTTGCATATTTACTTTGGGACTAAGAGGCGGTACCTCGGAGATCCCCGTACTTGCATATTTACTTTTGGGACTATGAGGCGGTACCTCGGGAGATCCCCCTCCTTGCATATTTACTTTTGGGACTACGAGGTGGTACCTCGGGAGATCCCTCTGCTTGCATATTTACTATTGGGACTATGAGGCGGTACCTCGGGAGATCCCCCTGTTTGCATATTTACGTTTACGACTACACGGCGGTACCTCGGGCGATCCCACTGTTGAGCAGTTACATTTGGGTTTATGAGGCGATACCTCGGGAGCACCCCTGTTGTGTGTTTACCTCTAGTTGTTGTGTTGTTATCTTTCTAAAACTTCTCATTATTCACTTCTCAGTCATTTCATTAAATCTTTATGTATTCTGGCATGTGAATTGTTGATAGAAATATGGGCACGAGGTGCCGTGAAAATGAAAGTGGGTTGAGACCCGTAATTTATGATTATGAAGTGAGGTGTCATACGATGACTTTTACTTGAAAGGAATTATATTCGAAAGATTTTATTTGAAAGAATTATATTCAGAGGATATTTATTTGAAAGAATTATATTTAAAAGGATTATATTCGAAAGATATTTATTTGAAAGGATGATATTCGAAAGATTTTATTTGAAAGAATTATGTTCGAAAGATATTTATTTGAAAGGATTATATTTGAAAGATATTTATTTGAAAGAATTGTATTGGAAGATATTTATTTGAAAGATTTATATTCGTAAGATATTTATTTGGAAGAAGTATATTCGATATATATTTAATTGAAAGGATTACATTCTAAATATTTTTATTTGAAAAACTTATGGATAAAAGATGTATATTTTGAAGGACTTGATTTGTTGGTTGTACACATCTTCATTATTCGTTTGAGCAATATTTATGGTGTTCTTGCTGCCTTGCTGTTTATATCACTAGTCGATTATTGTTTCTATCACTTCTATCTGTTTTCTATTATTTTTGTATGCTATGTTGCACAGGTTATTAGACTAGTAAGTGTCTTGACTGTACCTTGTCACTACTCCACCGAGGTTAGTCTTGATACTTACTTGGTACCGACTGTGGTGTACTCATACTACACTTCTATATATGTTTGTGCAGAGCCAGGCATTGGAGATACCTGACTCGGGCTGAGTTAGTGTGTTGATCGCAAGGATTCAAGGTAGAGCTGCTCGGTCGTCGCAGTACCTTGGAGACTTTCTATTTTATTGTACTGTCAACTCTTATTTGAACAGTATTGTATATTCGATCCTTGAGATCATGGAATGTATTCAGTTAGAGTTCCTGACTCAGTATTACCAGTCTTGGGAGATAGTTATATTTGTATCCGCTTTTGGTTTCGACACTTGTATTAAATTATATTATTAAAAATAATGACTTGAGATGTAATTGTAATCGGCTTACCTAGTCTTAGAGACTAAGTGCTATCACGATGCATGTGGTGGGATTTTAGGTCATGACACTGTTCCTCCATGAGGATCTGATTATAGCCCGAGTAGGCATCCAAGAAGCTTAGTAATTCGTGCTTGGCCGTTGCATAGATGAGTTGGTCGATATGGGGTAATGGAAATGAATCCTTGGGGAAAGCTTTGTTCAAGTCAGTGAAATCTACGCACATTCACCATTTGTCGTTCTTTTTTTTCACAATGACTACGTCGGTGATCCATTGGGGGTACTTTGACTCCCTGACAGAACCATTTTCCAATAATTTTTCCACTTCTTCGCGCACTGCGTCATTGGTTGCGGAGGAGTTGAACTTTCGTCAAACCTGCCTCACTGGGGGGTAGAATGGATCGACGTTTAATTTATGTATGGAGATCTCTTTTGGGATACCTGGCATATCTGCATGGCTAAAAGCAAACAAGTCCACGTTAGTAGTTAAAAATTCATGAAACTTACCCAGTTCCTGAAGTTTGCAGCCGATGTAAGCTTTCTTGTTGTGGTCGTTGCTTTCTAACTGAACGGAGTCAAGGTCCTCTATGGTCGATCCTATCGTCTCGACCATATCGGGGTCTCTGATGACGTCCTCGTTGTCATCACACATTGACCTCGACCTTGTTGATTGTTATGCCTCTTTTTCTTTATCTTTTGTTTGTTGGGTCGTTGTGCACTCTAAGGTGATGCGGTAGCGTTCCTGGAATGTGCGTTGTTCCCCTCGTATACTGAATATTCCCCATGGAGTTGGAAGTTTGATGTTTTGGTACAAGCTGGAAGGGATGGCCCTCATGGTGTGTATCCATGGTTACCCTATTATGGATGTTGTATCCATGTCCATGATGTGGAATGTGGTTTCCAGAGTGATGCCACCAGCTAGGACGGGGAGTGTGATCTCGCGGGATGTTCGCTTAACTGCATTGTTAAAACCTGTTAGTGTGATGCAGCACGACACTATCTTATCCTTGAGCTTCATTTTTGCAAGTACTCGAGGAAGGATAATGCATGTGTCACTCCCATCGTCTACCATAATTCGTCTCACATCAGTATCTAAAATTCGTAAAGTGATAACAAGACCATCATAGTGAGGCAAAGCCAACCCGTTGGTATCTGACTTATCGAAGAAGATACTTTCTTCGAGTTCGTCATAGCGTTCGTGAGTGATCAACCGTTTAAGCTTGTGGGTTGTGTTGAACTTCACACTATTGATTGAAGCATCGTCCCCGCCACCGATGATCATGTGGATGGTGCGGGCCGGCGAGGGTGGTTTCGGAGGCCCTTGATGTTGTTCACGTCCTCTAGCAAAGTTGGTCCTTCCCCATTTGCTTAGCAATTCTTTGAGGTGTCCCTGTTGTAGCATATTTACGACCTCCTGTCTTAGGGCGATGCAATCTTCAGTTTTGTGTCCTCGCTCTTGATGGAACTCATAGAGGGCTTCTGATTTTCTGGTATTCGGGTCTGACCTCATCGTTTGTGGCCACTTCACCTTTGGTCCGAGCTTCTCCAAGGCGTAGACTATTTCTGAAGGTGACACACAAAAATTGTGAGCGGATAATAAAGGGGGAATACCTATCTCTTTTCGGTGGGTCCCTGTTCTTGATCGGGGTGGGCGCTCTTCATGGCGGGATGAGGACGCAACGGTGGTTCTGACATATGGGAGATGCCATTCCCGGTTATGTCATTCCTGGATTCTACTTGTACCGAGGTCAGTCGATGGGTCAGCCCATTGAGGTCATCCTCGTCTGCCGGGACTTTGACACAATATGTGTTATGTATTTTGTCACAAGTCGTTAGGGGGTACTTCATAAGACGACTTAATAATTTTCTTATTGCCCTTGAGCCATTTCTGCTCTACCCATTTTGGAAAGCTGCGACAACCATCCCTTCAGATACATTCGGTAAGGTCATTCTTACTCAGTTGAATCGGTCGAGAAAGTCCCTCAACCCCTCTCCCGGCGACTGTTTGATAGTGAATATGTCGTTTACTCTTGCCTCTGCCTTCTTGGCCCCAACATGGGCCATTACGAACTTGTCGGCCATTTCTTCGAATGTTTCAATGAAACATGTGGGAAGATGTGAATACCATGTTAATGCTCCTCCAGTGAGGGTTTCGCCGAACGTTTTCAACAAAATGGAGGATACTTGTTCTTTGGCGAGGTCATTGCCTTTCATGCAGGTGACGTAGTGGGTCACATGGTCTTCGGGGTCGTACCATCATATATCTTCAGGTAGGGCGGCGTTTTGAAGGTATTTGGTATGGCATGTGGAGCGGCATCGTCACTGTACTACTGCTCAGCGAACCGACCGGCATCTCTCTTTGGCAAGACCTTAGAAGTGCCCGGTATTTTATCGACCCTTTCTTGGTGTTCTCTCATTTGGTCCCGAAGTACCTTGTTCTCATTTTCCATTTCCTCCATCCTTTTCAGAATGGCCGCGAGCGCATCGGCACCTGTGTTGTTAACAACATTGTGAGTAATACTTGTCGTTGCATGAGGAGGAGGAAGTTGATCATGTTGCTCGTCTGTTGGTGGTATAATGCAAGTCCTTGCGTTTTCTGTAGCCATGTCCCGAACGGGCTTATGGAGTACGCTGGTTAGCGTGTCGGTTAGCCAAGCCTCAAGGATCTTTTTTACTGTTGGTGGCGTTTCTTCCATCACGGATGTGGAGGCTCCCTTACCAAGAGATTTCGTGACGCTACAGTGAGGAGTGGTGACCCGCCTTGCATAGGGGAGGCGTTGGGCGTTGCGTCCTCGTCCACTGCTTCAGAACTCTCATTAATGATGCTCATGAGGTTGGTTGGGAGGTCGCTCATTATTCTCGCTCTTTCTTCACTATTACCTGCCATATTAGATCTGTGTATACAAAGAAAGGGGATCTTGTTCTTATTTTTTTATTTATGTTAGCAATCCGCGTTAGTTGTAGATCTAGAGGAAACTAAAGGTTTAACTAGGAAATACCCACATACGGCGCCAAATAGTTTGACCAAAAAATATAATTTTCGGTTAAACCTTAATATTTATGTAATGTTGGTTAAACCTAGTTAATAATAATATTCCTAAACGTGGATCTTGAAAATACGGATAATGTGGGGGTGATTCAGTGGGGGATTAATAATATCGCGCATTAAATATTCCAAAAGTATGGGCAGTAATGGAGGAGTAACTAGCAATAATAAATAGAAGGAATGATTCACCCAATAATGAATGAGTTAGATGATTGTTCCTCATGACAATGATACGTGACAGATAAATCCTAGAATGTTCGAACTATTCTCATATCTGATGGAAAAGCATAGAATAATATCAGCAAGAATCTTGATGAAAAGCTAATGTTTGTATCCTTGTTAGAGAGAGAGAGAGAGAGAGAGAGAGAGAGAGAGAGAGAGAGAGAGAGAGAGAGAGAGAGAGAGAGAGATTCTTCTGAAAATTGTTCTTATTAAGCGCATATCACCTCTTCTATTCCTTATCTTTTTTTCCTTTTTATCTGGGACCTACCCCCAATAAACCCTAATAGTACAAGTACTAAGAATATCCAACAGAATATTCTCTTTAATATCCTACCCTAATAAACTAGCCGTTACAGCTCTTTCTGCAATGTACAATATCAGCCATATGTTGCTTCTCGCCCATGGGCTTTGCCATCTCCTGGTCGACCTCGGCCGACTCTTCCCTTAATGATGTATTACCCTAAATATTCTAGGGCATATTTTGACCTATACATTAAGGCCAATTGTTGACGATCAATTATTTGAAGTATTTAATAGGTCAATTAATAAGTTAACGTATATTTATCCATAAGATCAATAGATTGATGATCAATCATTTGAGATATTTAATTATTTTATGTTTAATTATTCAGAAGATCAATATGTTGACTATCAATTATTCAATATATTAAATAGATTGATGTATAATTATCCACAAGATCAATAGATTGACGATCAATCATTTTAGTATTTAATTATTCTGTGTTTAATTATTCACAATGTCAATAGGTTGACGATCAATTATTTGAAGTATTAAATAGGTTGATGTTTAATGATAGTTGATGTTGATGTTAATATTATTATGTCCTTGTGTGTTTTACACCTTTAACTACCATCTAATTTCTTGGGATGTTTGAAACATCTAACGTAGATGTTTCAAACACCTCTCAGGATGTTTGATATCGATTTTCGTTAAATCTACAAGATCAATAGGTTGATGATCAATCATTTGAAGTATTCAATAGATTGATATTTACTTTTTCATAAGGTCAATAGGTTGATTATTAATTATTAGACACTTCATCAATTTAATAGGTCGATGTATAATTACGCACAAGATCAATAAGTATTAATTACTATTTACTTCATCAATTTAATAGGTCGATGTATAATTACGCACAAGATCAATAAATAGGTTGATGTTCGCAAGGTCAACAGGTTCATGATCAATTATTTTACGTATTCAATTATTCTATGTTTAATTATCCTCAAGATCAATAAGTTGACGATCAATTATTCAAAGTATTAAATAGGTTGATGAATAATTTCGTAAGATCAATATGTTGACGATCAATTATTTGAAGTATTCAATTATTCTATGTTTAATTATTCATAAGATCAATAGGTTGACGATAAATTATTTGAAGTATTCAATAGGTTGACGTATAATTATCCACAAGATCAATAGATTGACGATCAATCCTTTGAGTATTTAATTATTCCACGTTTAATTATTCACAAGATCATTATGTTGACGATCAATTATTTAAATTATTAAGTAGGTTGATGTTTAATGATAGTTTGATGTTGATGTTGATGCTATTATGTCCTTTTATTTTTTTCACCTTCAACTACCATCTAATTTCTTTAAATATTCTGATAGATGTTTGAAACATCTGCATTAGATGTTTCAAACATCATTGGGATGTTTCAAACATCTATCATGATGTTTGATATTGATTGTCATTAAATCTACAAGATCAATAGGTTGACGATCAACCATTTGAAGTGTTCAATAGGTTTATATTTACTTTTTCATAAGGTCAATAGGTTGATTATTTATTATTAGACCTATCTACTATATTTATTTAATATGTCGATGTATAATTATCCACAAGATTAATAAGTGGACGTTTAATTATTCTAAGTATTAAATAGGTTGATGTTTACAAGGTCAATAGGTTCACGATAAATTATTTAATGTATTCAATTTTCTATGTTTAATTATCCACAAGACCAATAAGTTGACGATCAATTATTCGAAGTATTAAATAGGTTGATGTATAATTTCGTAAGGTCAATATATTGACGATCAATTATTTGAAGTTTTTAATTATTCTATGTTTAATTATTCATAAAGTCAATAGGTTGATGATAAAATATTTGAAGTATTCAATAGGTTGACGTATAATTATCCACAAGATCAATAGATTGACGATCGATCCTTTGAGTATTTAATTATTCCACGTTTAATTATTCACAAGATCATTAGGTTGACGATCAATTATTTGAAGTATTAAGTAGGTTGATGTTTAATGGTAGTTTGATGTTGATATTGTGTAACGACCCGACCGGCGTTTTGAGTATTACAATCCCATTTCCCCATTTACTGCTCAATTTATGCTTTACAGTTGTTATGTGACTCGTCGGGGTGATTGGTTCGGGTCCGGTGAGGTTTTGGAATGAATTGGAATACTTAGTTCCAAGGTTTAAAACTTAGGTTAAAATAGTGAACGGATGTCGACTTATGTGTAAACGACCCCGGAATAGAGTTTTGATGATTCCAAAAGCTCCATATGGTGATTTTGGACTTAGGAGCGTGTCAGGAAAATAGAAATTTAAGTTTGAAAGTTTGACCGGGGAATTGACTTTTTGATATCGGGGTCGGAATCCGATTCTGAAAATTGAAATACCTCCATTATGTCAATTATGACTTATGTGCAAAATGTGAGGTCTATCGGATTGATTTGCTAGGTTTCGGCATCGAATGTAGAATGTTCCAACGCCGTTTTTTCGAGAATAAGTGGTATCACATTAAGAAAATAGCTCCAAATTCAGATTTGATTCAAGCATTAGATCCGGATTGAAATTTCTGAGCCATACCGAAAGGAATCGTCGAATTCGAACATTGTATGAGAGAGTAATGCCTATTTTCGCGTCGAGAATGATTTTCCGTCGCTGCCAGCGCCCAGGGTAGCGTGGGGCCCTAGCCCTTGCGCTGGGAATTTTTGGGACACTAGAAATGGCGCCATAGCAGCTCCCCACGCTACCTGTGGCATCGAAAACGTCAGAGGCTCTATAAACGGGTCTTTTGGCCATTTTTAACATAAAAATAGTTGGTGAGCTCGGGTTGGGCGATTTTCAAAGGCAAACTTCACAAATTGGACTGGGGTAAGTGATCTTAACTTGATTTGGTCCATTATTCATGAATCTAACATTATTTCCAGCACTTATTTCATGATTGGGGGATTAGAACAGAAATTTTCCAAAAATTGATTTGAGGGTTTGAAGGCCGAATCTGAGTCGGAATTTAGAAAATTTTGTATGGCTGGACTCGTGGTTGAACGGGCATTTATATTTTTGTAAATTTTATTGGGTTTCGAGATGTGGGCTCCACTGTTGATTTTTGATTTAATTTTGAATTTATTTGTGAAATTTAGCATTTTCATATGGAATTGATTCCTACACCTCGTGTTGATTGTATCGAATTATTTTGACTAAGATTCGAGGTGTTTGGAGGCCGAATCACAAGGAAAAGGCTTATTGGAATAAAGAATTGCTCGGATTGAGGTAAGTAACAGTTCTAAATTTGGTCCTTAGGGTATGAAACCCCAGATTCTGTGATATGTGATTAGTTTTAAGGTGACGCACATGCTAGGTGACAGGCGTGTGGGCGTGCACCGTAGGAATTATGACTTGGTCAATTCCATGGATATATTTTGTTGAATAAATTGTTGCTACTCGTACATTTTTCCTATATTAGGGAAATTGAACTATAAATCAAGTTTAAACCATGTGTTGACACTTTTGGGACCCATAGAGGTCGTGTACATGTTGAATTATCTGTTAAATTACTATTTTGTACTCAGTCACAGTTTTACTTGCATATTACATCTCAGTCTCTCTTGTTCATAATTGATGCATCATATCATTGTTGTTGGGCTGCTCATCATGATTTCTGAGAGACCTAGATACTGGAGAGGTTGATGACTGAGTGAGGCCAAGGGCCTAATTGTGAGGATATTTATTGGATCGGGCTGCACGACGCATCATGTTTTATTGATTTATGCCATGATTGGCTTGTTATAATGCTTGGGCTGAAGAAGCCCCTCTGGAGTCTGTACACACCCCCAGTGAGCGCAGGTACCTACTGAGTGCGAGTGCCAAGTACGAGTGCCGAGTGATGAGTGACTGTGAGGAAAGAATGACTGTGAGGAAAGAGTGAATGGGAGGACTGGGTGACTGTTACTCTGAGAGGATGCATTGATTTCATGATTTGCTGCATTTCAGTTGTCATATATCACTATTTTGGAAATTTCAAAAAAACATTATTTTCTGTTTCGGTCAAACTTGATATGAAATTTCAGTGAAATCTTAAATGTTGAACTTGAGAGCATGCCTACTCTTTTATTGGAAAGAACTATATTTGGACTTAGATGAGAAGCCCGTCACTACTTTCAGTTCTTTATTTATTATTGTTACTTACTAAGTTGGTTGTACTCATACTACACCCTACACTTCGTGTGCAGATCCAGGTGATCCTAGATACAGTGGGTGTTGATTCTCTCGCACAGTTGATTTTTCGGAGATTCAAAGGTAGCTGCCATGTTTCGTAGACCTTGTCTCTCCTTCCCTATCTCTTGTTTACTATATTTGGTCTTAGACTATTATAGACCGTGTTTTCTAGTCTTGTAATGTATAGATGCTCATGTACTCAGTGACACTAGGTTTTGGGAATGCTTGTATCATAATTTGCTAGATTTTTGGTATTGTATTAAACATTATGTTTTCAAACTTAAAGGAAATCGTGGGTTATTGATGTTGTCGGTTTGCCTAGTACTGAGATAGGCACCATCACGACAGGTTAGGATTTTGGGTCATGACAAGTTGGTATCAGAGCCTAGGTTACATAGGTCTCACGAGTCATGAGCGGGTTTAGTAGAGTCTTGCGGATCGGTACGGAGACATCTGTACTTATCTTCGAGAGGGTGCCGAACCCTTAGAAAAATTTTACTTTCTTGTATTCTATCGTGCAAACTTGTTGATTCCGGAAAACTAAATTTCTAATTATTCTATTCTCTCACAGATGGAGAGAACACGTACTACCAGATCAGACGGTCAGCCACCAGTGCCAAGTGCGAGTGCCGGGTGATGAGTGCGAGTGCCAAGTGCGAGTGCCGAGTGCGAGTGCTGAGTGGTGAGTGACTGTGAGGAAAGAGTGTCTGTGAGGTTGGAGTGAATGGGAGGACTGAGTGACTGTTACTCTGAGAGGATGCATTGATTTAATGATTTGCTGCATTGCAGTTGTCATATATCACTATTTTGGAAATTTCGGAAAAATATTATTTTCTGTTTCGTTCAGACTTGATATGAAATTTCAGTGAAATCTTAAATGTTGAACTTGAGAGCATGCCTACTCTTTTATATTGGAAAGAACTATATTTGGACTTAGCTGAGAAGCTCGTCACTACTTTCAGTTCTTTATTTATTATTGTTACTTACTAAGTTGGTTGTACTCATACTACACCCTGCACTTTGTGTGCAGATCCAGGTGATCCCAGATACAGTGGGTGTTGATTCTCTCGCACGGTTGATTTTCCAGAGATTCAGAGGTAGCTATCGGGTTTCGCAGACCTTGTCTCTCCTTCCCTATCTCTTGTTTACTATATTTGGTGTTAGACTATTATAGACCGTAGTTTCTAGGCTTGTAATGTATAGATGCTTATTTACTTAGTGACACCAGGTTTTGGGAATGTTTGTATCAGAATTTGCTAGATTTTTGGTATTGTATTAAACATTATGTTTTCAAACTTAAAGGAAATCGTGGGTTATTGATGTTGTCGGCTTGCCTAGTACTGAGATAGGCGTAATCACCACAGGTTAGGATTTTGAGTCGTGATAAGTTGGTATCAGAGCCTAGGTTACATAGGTCTCTCGAGTCATGAGCGGGTTTAGTAGAGTCTTGCGGATCGGTACGGAGACATCTGTACTTATCTTTGAGAGGCTGCCGAACCCTTAGAAAAATTTCACTTTCTTGTATTCTATCATGCAAACTTGTTTATTCCGAAAAACTAAATTTCTGATTATTCTATTCTCTCACAGATGGAGAGAACACATACTACCGGATCAGACGGTCAACAACTAGTGCCACCAGTTAGGGCCGCGAGAGGCCAGGGCCGTGGTAGAGTCTGGGGCCGAGGTAGAGGTCGAGGTGTCACTCGTACAACAGTTGGAGCAGCACCTGTAGGACCACCAGCTGCTCCAACTTAGGAGAAATTTCAAATATAGTTGAGCCAGTAGTACCTGCTCAGGCACCAGCTGTGCCCATTGAGATTCCAGGCCTACAAGAGGCTTTGGCTTAGATGTTGACAGTTTGCACTGGCGTTGATCAGGTGGTTTCGGCTCAGGCCGCACCTGCCACTTCTCAGGCTGAGGGAGGTACTCATACCCCTGTTGCCCGTACTCCAGAGCAGGTAGTACATGGACTTCAGATACCGGGGGCACTACCAACCCAGCAGGCTGCAGCTGTTCAGGCCCCGGTAGTCCCTGTTATGGAAGATGATGAGTAGAGGAGACTTGAGAGATTTGGGAGGCTTCGACCTCCATCATTTAGAGGTGCTGAGTCATAGGATGCTCAGGGTTTCCTGGATAAGTGCCAGTGGATGCTCCGGACAGCAGGTATTCTGGAGACCAGTGCCTTCAGATGGTGGGAGGCTTATGAGAGGCGCATGCCAGTTGGTGCAGCACCACTTACATGGAAGGAATTCTCCATTCTCTTTTTGGAGAAGTTAGTGTCGCAGTCTCGCAGAGAGGAGTTGCGCAGACAGTTTGAGCAGCAACGTTAGGATGGCATGTCTATGACGCAGTACGAGATGAGATTTTCTGAGTTGGCTCGTCAAGCAGTTTGGTTGGTTCCCACTGATAGAGAGAGTATTAGGAGGTTCATTAATGGCCTCACATATCAATTGTGGTTACTTATGACTCGGGAGAAGGTATTATGTGCTACGTTTGATGAGGTAGTTGACATTGCTCGGCAGATAGAGATGCTCCGTAGCCAAGAGCATGGAGAGATGGAGGCTAAGAGGCCTCGTGGACCAGGTGATTTCAGCGGTGTTCCTTCAGGGGGTCAGTTTTACTACGGTAGGGGTTGTCCTTACATACACGCTCAGACGGGTCGTCCAGTTCACTGTGGTGCATCATCCAGCCATGGTTCATACAGTTCTCATCAGGATCAGCCATCTCTCGGTGCCCTTCTAGCCCAGAGTTTTTCCCATGCCCCTTCAGTTCTGGGTTCATTTGCACCGGGTGCTTCTAGCAGTTATTCTAATTCTCGGGGTTCGATTCAGTCAACACCACCACCAGTACCGGGGAGCTGCTTTGAGTGCGGTGAATTTGGGTATATGTGGAGACAGTGTCCTTGTCGCCCGGGAGGTCCAGTGCAGCAGAGGAGTTAGACTACGACTTCAACACCATCTACTTCACCACTCGCCCAGCCAACTCGGGGTGGGGCTCAAGCAGCTAGGGGTCGCCCAAGAGGGGGAGGCCGATCAGGTGGCAGTCAGGCCCGATTCTATGCTTTTCCTGCTAGACCAGATGCTGTTGCTTCAGATGCAGTGATCACAGGTATTGTCTCAGTGTGCCACAGGGAGGCATCTATATTATTTGACCCTGGTTCTACTTATTCGTATGTATCATCGTACTTTACTCATTATCTAGATATGCCCCGTGAGTCCTTAGTTTCACCTGTTCGTGTATCTATGCTGGTGGGTAATACTATTATTGTGGACCGTGTGTATCGGTCATGTGTGGTAACTATTGGGGGACTGGAGACTAGAGTTGATCTCTTATTGCTTAGTATGGTTGATTTTAATGTAATTCTAGGTATGGATTGGTTGTCTCCATGTCATGCTATTCTGGATTGTCACACAAAAACTGTGACGTTGGCAATGCTGGGGTTGCCAAAGGTCGAATGGAGAGGGTCTCTAGATTATGTTCCCAACTGAGTAATTTCTGAATTAAAGGCCCAACGTATGGTGGGGAAGGGGTGTTTGTCATATTTGGCCTTTGTGAAAGATGTTGATGCAGATACTCCTACAATTGATTCAGTACCGGTAGTGCGAGAATTTTCGGATTTATTTCCAGCAGACCTGCCGGGTATGCCACCCGACAGGGATATTGATTTCGGTATTGACTTGGTGTCGGGCACACAACCCATTTCTATTCCTCTGTATCGTATGGCACCAACTGAACTAAAAGAATTAAAACCTTGAAAAGGGGTTTATTAGGCCTAGTGTGTCACCTTGG
The DNA here is from genome assembly GCF_000715075.1 of Nicotiana tabacum. Classification (NCBI taxonomy): domain Eukaryota; kingdom Viridiplantae; phylum Streptophyta; class Magnoliopsida; order Solanales; family Solanaceae; genus Nicotiana; species Nicotiana tabacum. The sequence continues at coordinate 411,924 of NC_134094.1, forward strand.
GGGTGCACCGGTTCTGTTTGTGAAAAAGAAAGATAGTACTTGCTACATTCCGTAAGTTTAACAACTTTGATACCGTTAGATACATTTTGATATGGTATTTATTTTGAGTGGAACATTTATTGTAGAAAAAAAGAGTTTGAAAAACATAATTTTATATAGTTATTAATATTACTACATCCGAATATGCTTTAAATTATACACATAATATAAGAAAGTTTATGAGATTTTTTTATTGTAAAGATAGAAATTATTTTTTTCACAAGAAAAGAAGGTTATCTTTTTTTACCATTTTAAGAATTAAGCGTACGAAAATTTGTACTATTTATATGAGATTAGGAAATTTAGAAGTTGAGAAGATATATGTATTTTTACATGGATGTTTTAAATAATAATGTATGTATTGGTTTTATATGGTACCACATAACCATGATAGTAGGGTACATAAAGTGTGTTAAAAGTAAGTAGTATTTTAAGTAATTTGAGATAATTCTTAATTATGTGGATAATGGGTTAATTATTAATTTTTTTAATGAAACATTAGCTAATTAATTACCATTGTTGGATAAGCTTAACCCTCCCTTAACGTGGCGGCCCCTCCAATTTCAAATTGATGACTCTTAATGCTTTTGGTAAGGTGGCATTTAGAGAAATGTTTGGCTAATTAATCACCTTAAGTAATGGCCCACTCACTATGATACAATCACCCCCTAATTTATTAAGGAGATATGTTTAAGCTAACGGGTGGAAATTCTTATTCTTAAGGGGAAAGGTGTGGAAAATAGGAAAATGATTCCCTGGAATGTTTCTAAGAGTCCATACGCTTATATGTGTAAAAAGACAGTTGTAGATACCTTTCTCCATTGTCAGATGAGACTCACATCTCTTCTCAGTAAATGGTTCGTCATCAAATCAATTGAGCTTCTTTGGAATCTCCAGGCATTTAACATATTTCACGTCAAAATCAAAATGCTCCTTGAATTTTGAACGCATGAAAAGAGAAAAGATGTTGGTTTAGCCTTCTATACATCGCAAATTCCTGTAAATGGTAGGCAACTTAGTAACATGATATTTCTGCTTCAACAAGAATTCGAGCAAGAATATCATACGGATTTTTCCTACTTCGATCCGTCGTTACGTATTTTTCGCAAAAGACGTGGGTTAGAGAGATTGTTAAGAGAATCAGCTCAGGTATGTTAAGGCTATCCCTTCTTCTTTTTTTTTTGGCATGATTGTTACACCCTATATTTTCGTACATAAAAATGCATCGTAAGCAAACTAATGTAGGACCAAAAATGAGATAATATTTAAAAGTATATAAATTAATTTAATCTTGTTACCTCTGAGGTTACAAATATTGAAGATCATGAACAACAAGTACAAAGAGGGTTGGACGGTTCTGAAGATAAAGCAATTGAAGAAACTAATGTTTCGTCGAAAGTCGACAAGTTGGGAATATTATAACATATACCTTTGGGGTGAGACTAGGGTGCTTAACATGATAAGGAGATTATGTTATGATTTATATTAGTCATATGACATCCGTGTGTTATGTTTTGAAGTCAAGAGAGTTGTGGAACAAAAGTCGATGAAAGTCATCACAAGTTACATTCATAAGTTTTACTGAAACTTTGAGTCAAATGTAACTGCGATTTTCTCCTAATATACTTAGAGTTATGGGGTGTTCCACCTATCAAATTAAAGATCTATGAGTCTATTTTCCAACGCATTAAACCGTTTGTCAATACGACATTGGAGTAGAATGATATGGGCATTTGTGCGATACTGCACAAGCTGCTAGGTGACAAGTAGGTGTGTCACCTACTTGCTTAAATGAGAGCCCAAACAAATGGGCCATTTCGGGTCGTCCAAAGAGGCCTTTTAAGGGCCTATTTTCTTCATATATTAGACTTAAAATAGAGCATAATAACCAGACATAAGCTCTGCAAAGAATCCTCCCAAAAATTTCCCACAAACCCTAATTGATTTTCTCTCCCTTTCAAGTTCCAATTGGAGGTAAAACCTAGAGTTTGAAGAACCAAGCTAAGGGCTGAGTTATCCAACAAATAAGGTGAGTTTACTTCTCTCTTTCATCCAATTTTTCTTCTGTAAATTCATGGTAAGTCGTTCTATACTTGTAAGAACTCACGGGACGGTGATCGGAAATCGTGAGTTCGAGTTATTCACTTGTAGCGGACTGTTTTGTGGACTGTTTTGTGTTGCTGTTGGGTTGCGTGTTTTACTACTATTTTGTGGAGTTTTGGAGGAGGAAGGGGGTTTATAAACACCATATAAATGTAGGGTGGTTGGCTGGTCGTTCGTCATAACATTTTCGGGTCGTTTGACACTACTACGGTGGTCGTTTTGTGTACGAAAAGATTGGGGTGTGTTGGACTGTTTTGTAGTATTTGATGGTGTATATAGGGCTGGAAAATGATGTATATATGTTGTTATTGTTCTGTTCTTGTATTGTTGGTGTTATCTTGAATTTGGAGGAAGTAAGGATTATAGGGGAGATGCTGCCCGTTTTAATACACAATAGGTTTGTCGTTCGTTGTGCGATAGTTGTACCTTTCGTAACTTAACGATAGTATTATTATCATTCTTGTAGATTAAGGTGCGAAGAGGTGAGTTCAACTTGGTGATTGGAAAGATTGTGATAAGGTATGTTAAGGCTAAGCCTTCCTTCATTTTGGCATGAACTCGTAGCTACATGTGTTAGTAATGAGACAAAAAGAGAAGTTCATATTCATGAATTTATTCACACTATTCTAGTCTCATAAGTTACAATATTATTCCTTATCGAGACTCTATATTCAATTTTAGTCTTGTCTTCTTCCAGTCAAGAGAGCAGCAAGCCTATATATACAGTATTACATTATTTTCATTACCATCGAGCTATAATCGATGGGCAGGCCCCTATTGGGCAACCTCTGATCAGATGGAAAGTTATATACCGAGCCTACTGTGGTCGAGCGCCTATGAGCGAGCCCAGCATGGTCGAGATACATAGCCTAGTATGGCCGAGCGCCTATGAGCGAGCCTACTATGGCAGAGCAGTTATATATACCGAGCCTTATAAGGCCGTATAATTATTTTACTTACTATATTGAAGGAGTTGAGTCAGTATCAGCAGGTAAGTATATCTCCATATCATCTTTGACTCCCAGTTACTTCCAGTTATTATATTATCAGTTCAGTTTTGATTTTTAGTTATGTTATTGCCTTACATACTCGGTACATTATTTCGTACTAATGTCCCTTTTCTGGGGACGCTGCATTTCATGCATGCAGGTTCAGATAGACAGGCGAGTAGATCTCCTCAGTAGGTGTTTCCTGAGTTCAGCCTGATCGGTAAGCTCCACGTCTTTCGGAGTTGCCAGGTCTAGAGTGTTGTGTACATCTTATGTATATCTGTATATATGTTATGGGTAGGTCGGGGGCCTGTTCCGATCATAGTACATCTATCAGTAGAGGCTTGTAGACATATCCTGTTGGTTAGTACAGTATGTTGGGTTTGTAGGCCTGGTATGTATAATTTGGTGGTTTGTCAGCTGTAGTAGCTATGACGGCCTTTTCGGCCTAGCTTTATATTGATGTTTAGTTAGCGCTAGTTTCCATTCAGTTTTATATTTTGCTTCGCAAATTGTCTTGCAAGGTGGCCCCATGGCCAAAGTATGACATTATGTGTTCAGAGTCCCTTAGTCGCAATTTGGTACGCCAGGTTAGGTGAGGCACCAGGTGCTTGTATCGCTCCTAGGTTCGGGGCGTGACAAACTTGGTATCAGAGCAGTTCTGTCCTAGGGAGTCTACAAGCCGTGTCTAGTAGGGTCTTGTTTATAGATGTGTTGTGCACCACATTATATAAGCAAGGAACTACAGGGCATTTAGGAGTTGGTTACACTTCTTTGAAATCTAAATCGTGCTATAGAACTGAGTTATAGGAAATTTGAATTAAACTTATGTGTTGGTGTTTGCATGCACAGATGACGGTGACTAGGAAGACTACGGCTAGCCAGAGGAGAGATACAGTAGTAGGTGAGGGGACCAACAGGGTACCCCCAGTAGATGGGGCCCAGTCTGAGGCTCAAGGGGAGACCCCTACTCAGCCATTACCGGCTCCTCCACCAACTACGGAGATTCCTAGGGAAACCGCACATCCAGTTCCCCCTCCACTTCCATCAGATCAGGACTTAAGGAGTGCGGTGCATTTGTTGACACAGTTGGTAGCTACCCAGCAACATACTAGGGCATCAGCTAGTGCAGGAACTTCTGAGGGGTCTGGGAGTTCAAGGGTCCGAGAGTTTATTGCTTTGAGTCCCCCAGAGTTCACGGGGACAGATCAGAGGGAGGACCCGCAGGATTTCATAGATCAGCTTCACAGGATCTTTCGTGTTATGCATGCCACGGAGAAAGAGGCAGTTGAGCTAGCAGCTTTTCGACTCCGAGATATAGCCATCCTTTGGTATGAGGGATGGGAGAGGTTCAGGGGACGTGATGCACCTCCAGCTATTTGGGAGAATTTTTCAGATGCCTTCCTTGACCAGTACTTACCACGGGAGATCCGACAGGCTCGAGTCGATCAGTTTCTAGCCCTCAAGCAGGGTAATATGAGTGTTCGAGAGTATAGTCTCCGTTTTGACTCATTGGCCAGATATGCACCATCCATAGTTGCTACTATGCGGGACAGGATTCACAGGTTTATAGCAGGGTTAGCCCCAGAGTTAACCGAGGCATGTGCCACCGCTGCATTGCAGGATAGTATGGATATCTCCCGGATTCAGGCATTCGCCCAGAATATAGAAAGGGGTAGGCGTCGGCAGCAGGGTACAGAGAGGGCTGAGCAAGGGCAACGTAAGAGGATGAGATTTCCCAGGTCTCAGGAGCAATCTCAGGGTAGTTATAGGACCCAGTACTTCGGACGGCCACCTAGGCCTCCGCCACCTCAGTTACAGGGTTACGGGTATGACCGCTATACTCAGTCAGGACCAGGTGAGAGCTCACGGGCGTCGGGTTTGCAGCGACAACGAGGTTCTGCGCAGACATGGTCATTTCCTCCGCGGTGTGACATCTGTGGTAGAGGACACTTGGGTCAATGCCGAGCAGGTTCTGATGCTTGTTATACATGTGGGCGTCCGGGGCATATGATGCGAGATTGCCCAAATAGAGATTCTGGGGGAATGGCACAACCAGCGAGTTCAGCAACAGGATCGTCTATGTCCGTGCATCCTTCAAGGCGTGAGTCTCAGTCTTCGGCTGGTAGAGGTCGAGGCAGAGGTAGAGGTTCCAGTTCAAGTGGTAATCAGAACCGTATCTATGCTTTAGCGGGTCGACAGGACCAGGAGTCTTCACCAGACGTTGTGACAGGTATATTAACCATTTGCTCTCACGATGCTTATGCTTTGATAGACCCAGGATCTACTTTATCGTATATTACCCCATTTGTCGCGAGAAAGTTTGGTATAGTGCCTGAAATACTAAGTGATCCTTTTGCGGTATCTACACCGGTCGGAGAATCGATTATTGCTAGACGGGTTTACCGAGGTTGTACGGTGACAATTTGTAGTCGTCAGACCTCAGCTGACCTAGTTGAGCTAGAGATGATGGACTTTGATGCTATCATGGGCATGGACTGGTTGGCAGCTTGCTATGCCACAGTTGATTGCCGAGCAAAGGTAGCCAAATTTCATTTTCCGGGTGAGCCAGTCCTTGAATGGGTAGGTAATACACCAACACCCAGAGGTAGGTTTATTTCCTATCTGAAGGCGAGGAAAATGATCGCAAAAGGGTGCATTTATCATATTGTGCGAGTTAGAGATGCAGATGCTGAGATACCTACACTTCAGTCTATTCCCATAGTCAAAGAGTATGCAGATGTGTTTCCAGATGAGCTTCCAGGTATTCCTCCAGAGCGAGAGATTGATTTTAGCATCGATTTGCTTCCAGGAACTCAACCAATATCCGTCCCTCCGTATAGAATGGCACCTGGCGAATTGAAGGAGTTGAAGGAGCAGTTAAAAGATTTGCTGGAGAAAGGTTACATTAGGCCCAGTACCTCACCTTGGGGTGCACCGGTACTATTTGTGCGGAAGAAAGACGGCTCGCTGAGGATGTGTATCGATTATAGGCAGTTGAACAAGGTAACTATTAAGAATAAGTATCCACTTCCAAGGATCGATGACTTGTTTGATCAGTTGCAGGGAGCTAGATGCTTTTCCAAGATTGATTTGAGGTCGGGGTACCACCAGGTCAGAGTTCGGGAAAAAGATATTCCGAAGACAGCCTTCAGGACCCGATATGGCCACTTCGAGTTCCTTGTCATGTCCTTCGGGTTGACTAATGCACCCGCTGTATTTATGGACTTGATGAATAGCCTATTCCGGCCATTTTTAGATCTGTTCGTGATAGTATTTATTGATGATATTCTGGTTTATTCCCGTTCAGAGGATGAGCATGCGGACCACCTGCGAGCGGTACTCCAAACCCTCCGTGATCGTAAGTTGTATGCTAAGTTTTCTAAATGTGAGTTCTGGTTGAAGTCTGTAGCATTCTTGGGGCATATTGTATCAGATGATGGGATAAAGATGGACACTCAGAAGATTGAGGCCGTGAAATCTTGGCCTAGACCTACCACTCCGACAGAGGTTCGTAGCTTTCTAGGCTTAGCAGGATACTATCGGAGGTTCGTAGAGGGTTTTTCGTCCCTTTCGGCACCATTGACGAAGTTGACACAGAAAGAAACTAAGTTTCAATGGACAGAGGCTTGTGAGTGGAGTTTCCAAGAGCTTAAGAACAGGTTGACCTCAGCTCCAGTTCTAACACTTCCAGAGGGTCTAGAGGGTTATGCCGTGTATTGTGATGCATCAGTTGTCGGGTTAGGATGTGTCCTGATGCAACATGGGAAGGTAATTGCGTATGCTTCAAGGCAGTTGAGGAAGCACGAGAGGAATTATCCGACCCACAACCTCGAGTTAGCTGCGGTTGTCCATGCACTTAAGATATGGCGGCATTATTTATATGGTGTTCATGTTGATGTATTTACTGATCATAAAAGCCTAAAATATATCTTCAAGCAGAAAGAGTTGAATTTGCGACAGAGGCGATGGCTTGAGTTATTGAAAGATTACGATGTTAACATTCTCTACAATCCAGGGAAAGCTAATGTTGTAGCAGATGCCTTAAGTCGCCGATCTATGGGTAGCTTAGCTTAGCACATGTAGAGCCCAAGAAAAGACAATTAGCTAGAGAGATTCATCAATTGTCTTTGTTGGGGGTTCGGTTAGTAGATTCTGAGGATGGTGGAGTATTACTCCAAAACACTACAAAATCATCCCTCATAGCGGAAGTCAAGGAAAGGCAGTACGAGGACCCAGAGTTGGTCGAGTTGAGGGCGAGTTCCGCAGCAGAAGAAGCCATTGTTAGAGCTCAAGGGAGATGGGGTTCTCAGATACAGGGGTCGTTTGTGTGTTCCAGATGTAGCAGGGCTACGAGACAGGATTATGTCAGAGGCACATTATTCATGGTATTCTATCCATCCTGGATCGACGATGATGTATCATGACATTAAGGATGTGTACTGGTGGAATGATATGAAGAAGAACATTGCTGAGTTTGTCGCCCAATGTACTAGTTGCCAGCAAGTGAAGATAGAGCACCAGAAGCCTGGAGGGCTAATGCAGACTATAGAGATCCCGACATGGAAATGGGAGGCGATAAACATGGACTTTATCACGAGTTTACCTCGTTCTAATCGTAAGTTCGATTCCATATGGGTGATAGTCGATAGGCTCACGAAATCAGCTCACTTCCTACCGGTCAGATCTACATATACAGCAGAAAATTATGCAAAGTTATATATTAAGGAGATAGTGCGGCTACATGGAGTACCAGTTTCTATTATATCTGACCGTGGGGCTCAGTTTACAGCAAATTTTTGGAGGTCATTTCAGAGAGGTCTAGGGACTCAGGTGAATCTCAGCACAGCTTTTCATCCACAGACTGATGGACAAGCCGAGCGCACAATTCAGACGCTCGAGGATATGTTACGAGTATGTGTGTTGGATTTTAAAAGAAGTTGGGATGAACATCTACCTCTTGTCGAGTTTGCATATAATAACAGTTACCACTCCAGTATTCAGATGGCTCCGTACGAGGCTTTGTATGGGCGTAAGTGCAGATCTCCTATAGGGTGGTTTGATGTTAGGGAATCTGGGTTATATGGGCCAGACCTGGTTCAACAGGCCATAGAGAAAGTAAAGCTTATTCGGGAGCGACTGTTGACAGCTCAGAGTCGTCAGAAGTCATATTCTGACGTGCGGCAATGAGACTTAGAGTTCAGGATTAATGACTGGGTATTCTTAAAGGTATCACCTATGAATGGCGTGATGAGGTTTGGCAAGAAAGGCAAGCTTAGCCCACGGTATATTGGGCCTTATAGGATCATTCGGAGAGTGGGCCAAGTAGCTTATGAGTTAGATTTGCCCTCAGAATTGGAGTCTGTCCATCCGGTTTTTCACGTATCTATGCTACGGAAGTGCATTGGCAATCCTACCCGAGTGGTGCCCACGGATGATGTACAGATTACAGAGGACTTGTCATACGAGGAAATTCCAGTTGCCATCCTAGACCGACAAATCCGCAATCTACGAAATAAGGAGGTAGCTTCCGTAAAGGTTTTATGGAGGAGCAAGAATGTAGAAGAGATGATGTGGGAATCGGAGGAAGAAATGAAGTATAAATACCCCCACATATTTCAAACTGAAGATATGGCTCGAGATGGGATGCTACAACACAGCTCTATTCAGGCTAGTAGGTCAGCAGGTAAGCTTTTATTTTTCACTTTTAGTATTTATGATTTACGGTTGGAGAGGCAAAGTGTTGCTATTTATAAACATTGGCCATGTGTGGCATGCATAGTATGTTTTCTAGCTACGTACAGGTTGGTTTTAACCTAGTGTACGAAGGATACTCTGGCAAAAGTTTCCAAAGTCTCTAAGAGTAAACATTCGAGGACGAATGTTTTCAAGGGGGGAATGATGTTACACCCTATATTTTCGTACATAAAAATGCATCGTAAGCAAACTAATGTAGGACCAAAAATGAGATAATATTTAAAAGTATATAAATTAATTTAATCTTGTTACCTCTGAGGTTACAAATATTGAAGATCATGAACAACAAGTACAAAGAGGGTTGGACGGTTCTGAAGATAAAGCAATTGGAGAAACTAATGTTTCGTCGAAAGTCGACAAGTTGGGAATATTATAACATATACCTTTGGGGTGAGACTAGGGTGCTTAATATGATAAGGAGATTATGTTATGATTTATATTAGTCATATGACATCCGTGTGTTATGTTTTGAAGTCAAGAGAGTTGTGGAACAAAAGTCGATGAAAGTCATCACAAGTTACATTCATAAGTTTTACTGAAACTTTGGGTCAAATGTAACTGCGATTTTCTCCTAATATACTTAGAGTTATGGGGTGTTCCACCTATCAAATTAAAGATCTATGAGTCTATTTTCCAACGCATTAAACCGTTTGTCAATACGATATTGGAGTAGAATGATATGGGCATTTGTGCGATACTGCACAAGCTGCTAGGTGACAAGTAGGTGTGTCACCTACTTGCTTAAATGAGAGCCCAAACAAATGGGCCATTTCGGGTCGTCCAAAGAGGCCTTTTAAGGGCCTATTTTCTTCATATATTAGACTTAAAATAGAGCATAATAACCAGACATAAGCTCTGCAAAGAATCCTCCCAAAAATTTCCCACAAACCCTAATTGATTTTCTCTCCCTTTCAAGTTCCAATTGGAGGTAAAACCTAGAGTTTGAAGAACCAAGCTAAGGGCTGAGTTATCCAACAAATAAGGTGAGTTTACTTCTCTCTTTCATCCAATTTTTCTTCTGTAAATTCATGGTAAGTCGTTCTATACTTGTAAGAACTCACGGGACGGTGATCAGAAACCGTGAGTTCGAGTTATTCACTTGTAGCGGACTGTTTTGTGGACTGTTTTGTGTTGCTGTTGGGCTGCGTGTTTTACTACTATTTTGTGGAGTTTTGGAGGAGGAAGGGGGTTTATAAACACCATATAAATATAGGGTGGTTGTCTGGTCGTTCGTCATAACATTTTCGGGTCGTTTGACACTACTACGGTGGTCGTTTTGTGTACGAAAAGATTGGGGTGTGTTGGACTGTTTTGTAGTATTTGATGGTGTATATAGGGCTGGAAAATGATGTATATATGTTGTTATTGTTCTGTTCTTGTATTGTTGGTGTTATCTTGAATTTGGAGGAAGTAAGGATTATAGGGGAGATGCTGCCCGTTTTAATACACAATAGGTTTGTCGTTCGTTGTGCGATAGTTGTACCTTTCGTAACTTAACGATAGTATTATTATCATTCTTGTAGATTAAGGTGCGAAGAGGTGAGTTCAACTTGGTGATTGGAAAGATTGTGATAAGGTATGTTAAGGCTAAGCCTTCCTTCATTTTGGCATGAACTCGTAGCTACATGTGTTAGTAATGAGACAAAAAGAGAAGTTCATATTCATGAATTTATTCACACTATTCTAGTCTCATAAGTTACAATATTATTCCTTATCGAGACTCTATATTCAATTTTAGTCTTGTCTTCTTCCAGTCAAGAGAGCAGCAAGCCTATATATACAGTATTACATTATTTTCATTACCATCGAGCTATAATCGATGGGCAGGCCCCTATTGGGCAACCTCTGATCAGATGGAAAGTTATATACCGAGCCTACTGTGGTCGAGCGCCTATGAGCGAGCCCAGCATGGTCGAGATACATAGCCTAGTATGGCCGAGCGCCTATGAGCGAGCCTACTATGGCAGAGCAGTTATATATACCGAGCCTTATAAGGCCGTATAATTATTTTACTTACTATATTGAAGGAGTTGAGTCAGTATCAGCAGGTAAGTATATCTCCATATCATCTTTGACTCCCAGTTACTTCCAGTTATTATATTATCAGTTCAGTTTCGATTTTCAGTTATGTTATTGCCTTACATACTCGGTACATTATTTCGTACTGACGTCCCTTTTTTGGGGACGCTGCATTTCATGCATGCAGGTTCAGATAGACAGGCGAGTAGATCTCCTCAGTAGGTGTTTCCTGAGTTCAGCCTGATCGGTAAGCTCCACGTCTTTCGGAGTTGCCAGGTCTAGAGTGTTGTGTACATCTTATGTATATCTGTATATATGTTATGGGTAGGTCGGGGGCCTGTTCCGATCATAGTACATCTATCAGTAGAGGCTTGTAGACATATCCTGTTGGTTAGTACAGTATGTTGGGTTTGTAGGCCTGGTATGTATAATTTGGTGGTTTGTCAGCTGTAGTAGCTATGACGGCCTTTTCGGCCTAGCTTTATATTGATGTTTAGTTAGCGCTAGTTTCCATTCAGTTTTATATTTTGCTTCGCAAATTGTCTTGCAAGGTGGCCCCATGGCCAAAGTATGACATTATGTGTTCAGAGTCCCTTAGTCGCAATTTGGTACGCCAGGTTAGGTGAGGCACCAGGTGCTTGTATCGCTCCTAGGTTCGGGGCGTGACAATGATCCAAGTAACTATACGTAAACGTAATGTTATTCCATAAGTGGTTCTACTCTTAGCAGTTAAGGATATCTATATTATTCATTCTGGTAAAGTTATATTCAAGCATGTCTAAGTATGTATCTAGTTCCCTATTGAGGTATAATGATAGAGATGTTAATGTTTATAATATAGTGAAACACGCATCTTCATGCATATTCATTTACCATCGAGCTACGGTCGGTTGGGCAGTTACCACCGGTTGGGCAGTTATGCATTTACCATAGGTTGGGCAGTTATGTATCATTATTTACCACCGGTTGGGCATGCATGCATATTCATTTACCATCGAGCTACGGCCGGTTGGGCAGTTATACATTTACCACTGAGCTACGGCCGGTTGGGCAGTGTTATATATTTACCACCGAGCTACGGCCGGTCGGGTAGTTACCACTGATCAGTTGGGCAGTCATGCATCATACGATATGGATAATAGATTCAAAGAGAAGTATTATATATATATAAGTATAAGTATGCATATTCGGTGTAAGTATGCATATACGATGACACTTCAGAGATTCAGGTTGATTCTTTTATGTTTTTAATTAATGTTGACTTATTGTTACGTTTTGGTTCTGCCTTACATACTCAGTACATTATTTGTACTGACGTCCTTTTGTTGGGGACACTGCATTCATGCCTACAGGTATAAATAATCAGTTTGACGAGCCCTCATAGTAGACGAGATTGGCATTCAGCAAAGGATCGGTAAGACTCCACCTCATTCGGAGTGCAGCCGAGTCTACGAGTCATTGTATCAGAGGTTTGCTACGGACTTATGGGTAGGCCGGTACCCTATCCTATTTGATGTCAAATAATCTTAGAGGCTTTGTAGACAGAGGTTCATTTTGTACAGTATGTCAGAGGCCTTGATAGCCCATATGTATTAATGTTTTAAGAAAAATGGTTCAGTGATACAGTGTTGCCCACTTATAGTTATACATTATGAGTTGTGGCCATGTTGGCCCATGATAGTTACAAAAGGAATGAGTTCAGCCAACTCGACCTATATATATTCTAGTTTTGGTCGAATGATCATGAGTTACAGAGTGGTTCGCTCGGGCTAGCTCGGCACTGGGTGCCAGCCACGCCTCCCCAGGTTTGGGGCGTAATAGTACTATACGGATGTACATCAATTATAGGCAGTTGAACAAAGTTATAATTTAGAATAAATATCCCTTGTCGCGTATTGATGACTTATTTGACCAGCTTCAGGGAGCGAGGGTGTTCTCCAAAATTGATTTGAGATCGGTGTATCACCAGTTAAAAATTTGGAATTCGGATATTCTAAAGAAGATATTCAGGACTCGTTATGGTCACTACGAATTTATTGTGATGTCTTTTGGGCTGACCAACGTCTCAGCAATATTTATGCACTTGATGAATAGTGTATTCCAACCGTATCTTGACTCATTTTTCGTGGTATTTATTGATGATATCCTAGTGTACTCACGTAGCCAGGAGGAACATGCACAACATTTGAGTATTGTGCTAAAGAGGCTGAGAGAAGAGAAACTTTATGCCAAATTCTTTAAGTGTGAGTTCTGGCTTAGTTTGGTGGCATTCTTGGGACACATAGTGTCCAGTGAAGGAATTAAGGTAAATCCAAAAACGATAGAGGCAATTCAGAGTTGGCCCAGGCCATCTTCAGTTACCGAAATTCGGAGTTTTCTCGGCTTGGCCGGTTATTATCATCGCTTTGTAGAGGGTTTCTCGTCTATTGCATCACCTATGACTAAATTGACCCAGAAAGGTGCTCCGTTACGTGGTCAGATGAATGTGAAGATAGCTTTCAGAAGCTCAAGATAGCTTTGACTACAACTCCAGTATTGGTGTTGCCTACAGGTTCAAGGTCTTATACTGTGTATTGTGACGCGTCGCGCATTGGTCTCGGCGCAGTACTGATGCAAGACGGTAGGGTGATTGCCTATGTGTCCAGGCAATTAAAGGTACATGAGAAGTATTATCCAGTCCACGACCTTGAGTTAGTAGCTATTGTTCATGCCTTGAAAATTTGGTGGAATTTCTTGTACGGTGTCAATTATGAGGTTTATATCGATCACCGGAGTCTACAACATCTATTTAAATAGAAGGATCTTAATTTGCGGCAGTGAAGGTGGTTAGAGATGCTTAAGGATTATGATATCACCATTCTCTATCATCCCGGAAAGGCCAATGTGGTGGCCGATGCCTTGAGTCATAAGGCGAAGAGTTTGGGCAGCTTAGCATACTTACCGATAGCAGAGAGGCCTTTAGCTTGGATGTTCAAGCCTTGGCCAACCAGTTTGTTAGATTAGATGTTTCCGTGCCGAATCGAGTTTTGGCTTTTGTGGTTTCTCGGTCTTCTTTATATGATCGCATTAGAGAACGTCATTATGATGATCTACATCTTCTTGTCCTTAAGGACATGGTTCAGCACGGTGATGCCAAGGAAGTCACTATTGGAGATGACAGTGTATTACAGATGCAAGGAAGGCTATGTGTGTCTAATGTATATGGTTTGCATGAATTGATTCTCCATGAAGCTCACAGTTCGCGGTACTCCATTCATCCAGGTGCCGCGAAGATGTATCAAGATTTGAGGCAGCACAATTGGTGAAGGCGAATGAAGAAAGATTTAGTTGGGTTTGTAGCTCGGTGTTTAAATTTTCAACAGGTGAAATACAAGCATCAGAGATCGGGAGGATTGCCTCAGAGACTTGAAATTCCAGAGTGAAAGTGGGAGCGTATTACCATGGACTTCGTAGTTGGGCTTCCATGGACTTTGAGGAAGTTTGATGTTGTTTGGGTGATTATGGATCGATTGACCAAGTACGTGCATTTTATTCCAGTTGGTACTACTTATTCTTCGGAGTGGTTGGCTGAGATTTATATCCACGAGATTGTTCGCCTGCACGGTGTGCCAGAGTCTATCATTTCAGATCGAGGTACACAGTTTACATCACAATTTTGGAGGGAAGTACAGCGAGAATTAGGTACACAGGTTCAACTGAGTATAACATTTCACCCTTAGACGGACGGGCAATCTGAGCGCACTATTCAGATATTGGAGGATATGCTACACACTTGTGTCATTGATTTTGGGGTTCTTGGGATCAATTTCTGCCTCTGGAAGAGTTTGCTTACAATACTAGCTACCAATCAAGCATTCAGATGGCTCTGTATGAGGCTTTATATGGGAGACGGTGTCGGTCTTTGGTGGGTTGGTTTGAGTTGGGTGAGGCTAGGGTATTAGGTACTGATTTAGTTCAGGATGCCTTGGAAAAGGTTAAATTGATTCAACAACGATTTTGCACGGCGCAGTCTAGACAGAAGAGTTATACTGACCGAAAGGTTCACGATGTTGCTTACATGGTAGGAGAGAAGTTACTACTACGAGTTTCATCTATGAAGGGTGTTATGAGATTCAGGAAGAAGGGCAAGTTGAGTCCTAGGTATATTGGACATTTTGAAATACTTAAGAATGTTGGAGAGATGGCTTATGAACTTGCTTTGCCACCTAGTCTATCGGGTGTACATCCAGTATTTCATGTATCTATGCTCCGGAAGTATATCAGAGATCTGTCTCATGTTTTGGATTTCAGCACGGTTTAGTTGGATGGTAATTTGGCTTATGATATGGAGCAGGTGGCCATCTTGGACCGGCAGGTTCGAAAGTTGAGATCAAAGAGCATAGCTTCAGTGAAAGCGCAGTGGAGAGGTCAGCCAGTTGGAGAAGCTACTTGGGAGACTGAGCGGGAGATAGAGAGCTAGTATCCACACCTATTTGAGACTCTAGGTATAATTCTAAACATGTTCGAGGACAAACGTTTGTTTAAGAGGGGGAGAATGTAACGACCCGACCGATCGTTTTGAGTATTACAACCCCGTTTCCCCATTATGTCATTTATGACTTGTGTGCAAACTTTAAGGTCAATCAGACTTGATTTGCTAGGTTTTGGCATCGAATGTAGAATGTTCTGACATCGTTTCTTCGAGAATAAGTAGTATCACATTAAGAAAATAAGCTCCAAATTCAGATTTTATTCAAGCATTAGATCGGTATTGAAATTTCGGATCCATACCAAAAAGAATTGTCGAATTCGGACATCGTATGAGAGAGTTATGCCTATTTCCGTGTCGGGAACGATTTTCCGTCGCCGCCAGCATCCAGGGTAGCATGGGGTGCTAGCCATGGCACTGGGAATTTTTGGGATAATGGAAATGGCGCCACAGGCAGCGCCCCACGCTACGTGTGGTGCTCGAAAACGTCATAGGCTCTATAAACAGGTCTTTTGGCCATTTTTGACATAAAAATAGTTGGGGAGCTCGGTTTGGGCAATTTTCAGAGGCAAACTTAACAAATTGGACTAAGGTAATGATCTTAACTTGATTTGGTCCATTATTCATGAATCTAACATTATTTCCAGAACTTATTTCATGATTTGGAGGATTAAAATAGAAATTTTGTATATTTGGACTCGTGGTTGAATGAGCATTCATATTTTATAACTTTTGTTGGGTTCCGAGACGTGGGCTCCACTGTTTATTTTTTAGTTAATTTTGGATTTATTTGTGAAATTTAGCATTTTCATATGGAATTGATTCCTACACCTCGTGTTGATTGTATCGAATTATTTTGACTAAGATTCGAGGCGTTTGGAGGCCGAATCTTGAGGAAAAGGCTCATTGGAATAAAGAATTGCTCGGATTGAGGTAAGTAACAGTTCTAAATTTGGTTCTGAGGGTATGAAACCCCGGATTCTGTGATATATGATTGGTTTTGAGGTGACGCACATGCTAGGTGACGGGCGTATGGGCGTGCACCATAGGAATTGTGACTTGGTCAATTCCATGGATCTGTGTTGTTGAATAAATTATTGCTACTCATACATTTTTCCACGTATTTAGGAAATTGAACTATAAATCTTGTTTAAACTATGTGTTGACACTGTTGGGACCCACAAAGGTTGTGTACATGTTGAATTATCTGTTAAATTACTATTTTGTACTCAGTCACGATTTTACTTGCATATTATATCTCAGTCTCTCTTGTTCATTATTGATACATCATATCATTGTTGTTGGACTGCTTATCATGATTTTTGAGAGTGCGAGAGACTGGAGAGGTTGATGACTGAGTGAGGCCGAGGGTCTAATTGTGAGGATATTTACCGGATCGGGCTGCACGCTGTAACATGTTTTATTGATTTATGCCATGATTGGCTTGTTATAGCGCTTGGGATGAAGGAGCCCCTTCGGAGTCTGTACACACCCCCAGTGAGCGTAGGTACCTACTGAGTGCGAGTGCCGAGTGCGAGTGCCGAGTGATGAGTGATTGTGATTAAAGAGTGACTGTGAGGAAAGAGTGTCTGTGAAGTTGGAGTGAATGGGAGGATTGAGTGACTGTTACTCTGAGAGGATGCATTGATTTCATGATTTGCTGCATTTCAGTTGTCATATATCACTAGTTTGGAAATTTCAGAAAAACATTATTTTCTGTTTCGGTCAAACTTGATTTGAAATTTTAGTGAAATCTTAAATGTTGAACTTGAGAGCATGCCTACTCTTTTATATTGGAAAGAACTATATCTGGACTTAGATGAGAAGCTCGTCACTACTTTCAGCTCTTTATTTATTATTATTACTTACTGAGTTGGTTGTACTCATACTACACCTTACACTTCGTGTGCAGATCCAAGTGATCCCAGATACAGTGGGTGTTGATTCTCTCGCACAATTGATTTTTCGGAGATTCAGAGGTAGCTGACATGTTTCGCATACCTTGTCTCTCCTTCCCTATCTCTTGTTTACTGTATTTGGTCTTAGACTATTATAGACCGTGTTTTCTAGGCTTGTAATGTATAGATGCTCATGTACTCAATGACACCAGGTTTTGGGAATGTTTGTATCAGAATTTGCTAGATTTTTGGTATTGTATTAAACATTTTGTTTTCAAACTTAAAGGAAATCGTGGGTTATTGATGATATCGGCTTGCCTAGTACTGAGATAGGCGCAATCACGACAGGTTAGGATTTTGGGTCGTGACATATTGATGTTATTATGTCCTTGTGTGTTTTTCCACCTTCAACTACCATCTAATTTCTTCAAACATCCTGATAGATGTTTGAAACATCTGCGTTAAATGTTTCAAACATCCATAAGATCACTCGATTAAACATAACTTATTAATTTAACAGTACTCGAGAGAAAACATCGTGATAGATGTTTAAAATAGCTTTTGAGATATGTTCAATGTTAGGGCCAAACATCCATAAAGATTTGTTCCAAATATCCATTAAAACCATCCAAAAAATCAGATAATACCTATAAAAATAAACTTAAACAATAAAATTAGTAAATCATCCATTTATACCATCCAAAAATAATATAATAATATGCATGAAAGCCCAAGGAAAACCGTAGAGGTTATACGAGTCACCCTTAGGTTGTTGACGCTCTTTCATATCTTTCATAAAATAATCAACAGTCAACTGAAAACTATTTCGGCCCCATGGATAATTGTTGAAAGACTCTTCTGTGGAGGCCAATCTAACTGTAGTTTCGGACAAACACAATTCGAATCCTTTGCCAATAAAATACAGTGGACAAACCAAATCAAGCATAATGCATTTTTTTATTTTTTTATTTTTTCGGATTCAGATTTGATCAACTCAAGCACTATTTTACCAGTCACAGACCTTTTTCCTTTGGCAATAAGTTTCCACAACTCTTCACCATCAAGAAGGTACTTTTGAAGCTTCGAATTCGTGTAAGAATGTCCATAGTTGAGTCCATTCATTATGGCGAACTCACGAAGGCCGAAGTGAACTGGTAATCTTTTATAATCAAACCATAACTCATGCATCTTCTCACACAATACTCTACAGAGTAGAAGGCCATGCATTATAGATGCTTGAAATAGTGGCCTCTCATGCAAATCCAAAAAGTGTCCGAAAGGACTACTCCTAAACTTGTTTTCGATGCCCTCATCCTGCAACAACTTTCAGAACTCACCCATATCTACTACTCCTAGTGAGGATCTCACAGTGATCTTCTTGTTGAAAGTCTCATTATCATCTAAAAATTGTCTTGTACTCTAAGGATAGAAGTTCCGATCGAATCTTTAAAATTTCAACCTCGCAACTGTCAGACTCATCCTCAGGCATCTCATCTTGTACATGATTTAAAAGTGTTGATTAATCAAAGGCACAAGAATAATTAATTTAATAACTAAAAAGATCTCTTTACAGTCATGTTTAGTGAAACATCCTAGAAAATATTTCAAACATCCAGATAGAAACTTTAAACATCTAGAGAGATGTTTCTAACATCCAAAGAGATATTTGAAACATATTAAGCTTACCTCAATAGATTGAGAAGGTGCATTATCATTCTTTCTCTTTTTCTTCTTTCTGTCGTTGCCTATTCTTCTTCTTCTTCTTCTTCTTCTTCTTCCTTCCTCTTCCTCCTCCTCCTTCTTCTACTACTACTACTACTACTTCTTCTTCTTCTTCTTCTTCTTCTTCTTCTTCTTCTTCTTCTTCTTCTTCCTCCTTTTTTCTTATTCTTCTTCCTCCTTCCTTCTTCCTCCTCCTCCTCCTTCTTCTTCTTCTTCTTCTTCTTCTTCTTCTTCTTCTTCTTCTTCTTCTTCTTCTTCTTCTTCTTCTTCTTCTTCTTCTTCTTCTTCTTCTTCTTCTTCTTCTTCTTCTTCAGTATTTGCTACTGATGCTTCATCATCAATATCTGTCTCCCCTTCTCTTTCATCAATTGTTGTCTTCTCTTTTGATTCTTCTTCATCAACATTTAACTTTTCTTCTCTTACTTTCCTTGTTTCCTCTTCATCTTCCTTTTCTGTTTCCTCTTCTTTATCTTTCTCTGTTTTCACTTATCTAGCATTTCCTCCTAGTACATTCTTTGTTTCCTCTTTATTTTCTTTCTCAATTTCCTCTTCATTTTTGTTCTCTTTTTATTTTTCTCCAGCATTCCCTCCTTCTACCACCTGAAGAGGTTTGGCTTCCACTTCAGCTACAATTAATTTTTGTAGCTCATCCTCCTGAGATATCTTAATTCTTTTGCTAGATCTTTTGGAAGGAGATTTATCTCTTCCTCTTCCCCTTGTCTTTGACACACGTGCCTTTGCCATTTTATCTGCACACACAAACAAGTAACGACTGATGTTGGGCATATTTCTATATGTTTTAATATCACTTTACCCATATTTTAACTACTTTTTGGTGCTATTTAGTGTTAACAATGCCCAACATGTGTTAATTATTGGTTTTATGACTAATTAAGTTATGTGTAATGATTTAGGAAGTTTGGAGTGCAAAAATATGAAGAAAATGTGCTCCAGCTATAGGAGAATAGGGTGGATGCGTTGCATCCAACCTAGGAAAAAAGTGTATTTGGTGCACCCTTAGCAGTGAAGTCGGGATAAGGCATCCGCCTTAGTATCTGCACCTGGGCACAACAGAGATGAAGGAATAGAGGGTGGATGCTAAGTATCCACCCCAATATGTGATGCTGAGAAGTTGAAGCTGAGGCGAAACATCAATCCCTGAAGATGATTCGGAAAAGGAAAAGGAAACCTTTGGCCCACGACTTTTGTACGCAATATATAAGTCAAAAACGCCTCTTTTAGGGCATCTAACATGTTTTTTGAAAGGGATTCGACCTAAGGAAAGCAAGGAGCCATCATGGAGGCCGGATTTCATCTTCTTCCGTCAAACTTAGTAAGTTTTATGTTTCTTTGTATGATTTATTGTTTAACTACCATGTCTATGTGGAGCTAAACTTCACGTTCTAGGGTTGTGGTTCTTTCATGACTATTATCATTCGGATATTGATTTTGCTTTCTTGATTTATCATATTGGTTTATTTATTTAATCTTGCACTTAATTATTTAATTGCTTGATCACCAATTGAATACTATCTACGAATCTTAAATTGAACTCGAAAGTGGGAATTCTAGATTTCACATAAGATTAAGTAGAGAAAGTTCTTGAACCTAGGCATCAGGGAACGGATTCGCAGTTAGTATAGACATATACCTAATTGCCTTGCTTGGTTGATTTACAGGAATTATAAATGTGTTCTTGTTAGTTCTAATTCCATAGACATATAGGCGTTGGGTTAGCTTGAATAGGCGAGTAAGAAGTCGACAGATTCTTACGAGCAATATTAACCATGTTAACCAATAAACTAGATAAATTAGTTAGTCAATTTAATTGAAGAATACAATAGGAATGTTAGATATCCCATAACCCTAGATCATTTTCATCACATTGATAATATAAAAATCTGCTCTTCCTCTATTTTAAGTTTATTAGTTATTTTCTTTTTAGTTTAATTACTTTAGCATCACTACTTTTGGGTTTAATCCTTATTTAGATAATTAGGATAGTCTAATTTAGTTAATAGTTAATTACAAGTCCTCGTGGGTTCGACATCCGACTTTTAGTCACTTTATTACTTGACGACCGCGTATACTTGCATGTGCATTTGGCCGCAACAAGTTTTTGGCGCCGTTGTCGGGGACTTAGAATTAGCTTATTTTCTAGATTAGACTTTTACTTTTATCTTTACAAGTTTTTTTTTCCTTTTTTTAAATATTTTTATTTTTATAACAATTTGATCTTTCTCTTAGTGTGTTTCTAGTTCTCTCAACATGACATCTAGGGATAAAATATCCGTAGGTAAGGTTATTCATGAAGACGCTTGGTTGACGGAAGACTTTTATGGCCCATCATTTTGGGCTTGTCATGGCCGGACCTCTTGGAAATCTGAATTTGAATATGGGAGTAAGGGTTTGTATTGGGACGGATATTCTCAATTAAGCGAATATGCATAACAACGTTATCTTCTAACAAAGTTGTTGAATGATTGGTTGAAGGAGAGAGTTGATCATGCACAAGAAATTGACAAGTTTGGCTTGGCTTTGCACAATTTAGATGTAGATTTGAGTGCAAAGGTTAATGCGTTCAACGTCCAACAATTTAATGATGAGTTGTGTGAAGCTGAAACAAATCTTCTAGACCAAATTGAGGAGCTAAACCGAGAATACCAAGCATTAGACCATATTTTTCTTGAGGATACCAATGTTGAGAAAAGCGTTATAGGGTCATATGAGGGATTAGATAATGTTATATTTGAAGATTCTAGTGCATGTAAATATGAGGATGTAAATAGTTATACAATTCCAGAGTTGGGGCATGTTGGTCCTCATTCTAAACATTTTTCGACATTGTGTTTGGATGATGACATGGAATTCGAGTCATCTGAGCCTTTGGAAGAGTCAACGAAAGAGGAACAAGGTGCTTACATTCTTGGATTTGTCGTGCCAGAGCGAAAGAATTATACTCCTCATCTAAAGGCCGAAAAGTATAGAGAGAAATATTTCTTAATTGGCCTGGTTATCTTTGTAGCCCCACCAAATGAGCATAGCCACAAACTGGATGCCATGTTAGGGGTACAATTCATAAGTTCAAGGTGGAGGCAAAAAGTGTTTCAAGTCGTATCGCGACTTTAAATTAGGCGCTTGTTGAGAGGCAACCCATCTTTACAGTTTTTCTTTTCTTTTTTCTTTTCTTTTTTGTTTTTTGTTTTTATATATTATTTTTGTAGTATTTGTTTTTGTTTTGTAGGATTATGAGCATGGGAGAGAAGCCACTGGAAGTGTGAAAAAGCGAGCTAGTTGTTTGAAACTAGTGTGAGGTACCCGCACAAAAGACCATCCTTGGGAGAAGTCTGAGTACCCCCGTGAGCTGCTATTGCGTCGGCCTTTGGCCGCTCGGGGAGTTTCTTGTCCACCCTCATTATTTTTTCTTTATTTGTTCATTGGGGATACTGTATTTTTTTAAGTGTGGGGTGGAAGAATTCCTCTAGATAATTAGTAGTAGTATGTTAGTAATATTAATTTCTTATTTTTATTTTTGTAGTAGTATGTTAGTAATATTAATTTCTTATTTTTATTTTTGTAGTTGCATTGTAGTTTAGTAGCTTAATTTTCTTTTCTAAATGTGGAAAATTAGAAAAATCGAATTTTTTGTTTTTGAAAAATTTGAACTTTTCCCGACGATGGATCTCCTAGACAATTTTCTTAGGGAATTAAAGTCTAACCAAAAATTTACAAAAAAAAAATTGAAAAACAGAAAAATTCAAAAAATATGTCTTTTATTTTTCTTTAGGTAGTAATAATTCCCCGTGGTTTTTCTTTGTGCTTCGGTTCTTTTTTATGGGATGTAGTTTGAACCGGGCAGTGTTCTTTTTTAAATTCTTAGAGTAGATTTATATTTAGGGAATAAATGGAGGAAGAATGATGAACCTAGGTTCCTTTGAGTTGTTTGATAGTATCATATTTAGGCTCTAGCATGTACTACCTTCCCTATGTTTTGAAATTTCTTATGACGCATTTATGAATTGGATAACATGTTTGTGACACCAGTGCCTCATTTTCTTAACTCGTATTCACTTTATGATTAATGCTTAATATCTCGTGGCTCCGTGAATACTTGCATTAATTTGAGAGTCGAAATGAGACCATCCTTAGTGAGTCATGTGCTATGTGTTGTGAGATTTTTTTTATAGTCCATGTTATTATTATTGAGTCGATAACTTTTTCAGTATGTGAGTTGAAGCGAAATTTTAGGTGTCACGGCCTAAAACCTGCTACAGGTCGTGATGGCGCCCAATGCCACTGTCAGGCAAGCCAACAATGATCTACCAATTTAATTACTCATTTTAGTATCTTGAAATCATAATTTTTCCTTAATTGAACAATATAAAATAGAACTTACAAACTAAATGACAATATTTATGCGAACCACAATAATAAATAACTCGAAGGAACCCCCAAAACACGGTGTCACAAGTACATGAATATTTTTCTAAAGGGTACAATAACAATACAACATTTGTCCCAAATGTAATAAGACAGAATAAAATGAATAGTACAATGAGCACTCAATGGACTGCGATGCGTAGCCTGGAATGTAGCTCATATTAAGTCTCTCCAGTAGGTGCGCCTACATGCCAAGGTGGCCATCAATGATCCTGTCAAATCCTGCACATTTAGTGCAGAAGTGCAGCATGAGTACGTAAATAAATGCATACCCAGTAAGTATCTAGCCTAACCCCGAAGGAGTAGTGACGAGGGGTCGACATCTACACTTACTAGAGGTCCAAGCAAATAATATAATAATCCATAACAAGTTTGAAGCGCACAGCAATAGTGAAGTAAATATGTAAATCTCAAAATGATTCCAATTATTTCCTTTAAAGTATGAATTTCTCAATATTGTATTCTATCTTAATATCTCTGAAAGTTGTCAAGTGTCATCATCAAATAAACTCAGAGTACAATATAAAATCCCGGGCATCGGTAGAGAGGTTAACTCGGGAATATTCGGGCTATAAGCGATATAACACATGATTCTCCCGAGTTCGTTCGGCCCGATCCGGAATAATGTGTATACTGCCGAGGGTCGAGCGGCACGAACCATAGATGCACCTATATATTGCCGAGGCATTTGGCCCGCTCCACAAGAAAAGTAAGGAATTTACTGAATTACGAGACACGTGTTTACAACACCGTACGTGGGTAAAAAAGTGTATATAATCTTTACCTTTTCTCAAATAACTTGCCCACAACTTAAAGTGTTAAGGCTTGGCCTAGTATACATATAATTATTTCAAAATCAATTTCATTTATAACTTAGATTAATTAATGTCAGCAACATGAGCTCAAATAATTCAAATATTACAGGATAAGATCCTAGGTCTACCCAGACAAAAACATGCTATAGCTACGTACGGACTCTCATCACCTCGTGCGTACATAGCACCCACAACTAGTTCTAAATAACAATAAATATCACCTATGGGTAGTTTCACCCTCATAGAGTTAGACAGGAGACTTACCTTGCTCCGAAGTTCCATAACCGGCTCCAAAACCTCTCTAACACCTCAAAACCGATGCCCGTGGATCCAAAACTATTCAAACAAATGTGCAAACCAATTAAAATATACTCTGATACCCATATCAATTTATATTAATTTGCAACTCCGCTCGGAAAGTCTATAAAATTAAACCTCGGGCCCACGTGCCCGGAATACAAAAATTTTAAAAGATAAACTTTACCCATAATACTACGAACTCAAATATATAACTTATCCCAAATTCCATTTCCAATTTCATGGTTAAAATCCAAAAATATCAATTCTAGGTTTTCTACCAAAATCCCAAGTTTTTTACTAATTTCCATGCCCTAATCTACATACAAACCATATATTTAACTTGTAATAGGTGGGAATCACTTACCTTATGTTGCTTTATGAAACTCTCCCCTTGAAGCTCTCCAAAATCGCCCCAACCAAGTGAAAAATGAAAGAAAATGGGACAAATCCCATTTTTATAAAACACCTCTACCTAGATGACCTTCCGATTATGCGGCCTTTTAGCCGCCTCTGCCGCTCCGTACCTGCGGACATTCCCATCGCAGGTGCGACTTTCCATAAGCCCAGCCAAGTCTGCTTTTGCGGACTAAAGCTGCTCCTACGGTCACGCTTCTGTGGCGCCCTGACTTCTCCTGCGGTCTCGCTTTTGCGGAGCCTTGACCGCTCCTGCGATCCAGCGCCAAAGGCCTAGCCCTGCTTCTGCGATGCCTTCTCCACTTCTGCGGATGCGCATCTGTGCCCCCGACTCTGCATTTGTGGCACCTTCACCCAGCTGACCCAAGACCGCTTTTGCGACCCCCTTGGCCACTTCTGTGGCTCCGCACCTGTGGCCAAAAGCTCGCAGGTGCAGTTACACCAGATGTGCTGCCACCAGCAATTCCATAAGGCTAAATTCAATCCATTAACCGTCCGGAATCCACCCGAGGCCCTCGGAATCTTAAATAAATATACCAATATGTCCCAAAATACATTTCGAACTTATTCGAAGCCTTAAATTACATCAAACAACATCAAAAGCATGAATCGCACCTCGAATCAAACTTATAAATTTCCAACTTTCCAAATTTTATATTTTGTGCCGAAACTTATCATATCAAGTCCGATTGACCTCAAATTTTGCACACGAGTCATAAATGACATGATGAAACTATTCCAATGCTCGAAATCCCAAACGGACATTAATAACACAAAAATCCACTACTAGTCAAACTTAAGAATTTCTTAAACTTTTAAAATACCAACCTTCCATAATAAGCGCTGAAACGCTCCCGGGTGATCCGATACTCAACCCGAATATACGTCCAAGTCCGAATTCATCATACGAACCTATTGAAACCTTCAAATCCCTATTCTGGGGTCGTTTACTCAAAAAGCATACCTTAGTCAATTCCTCCAACTTAAAGCTTCCGAAACTAGAATTTTCTTTCCAAATCAATTTGAAACTTCATGAAATTAAATTCCGACCACACATACAAGTCAATATACCTTAAGTGAAGCTACTCAAGGCCTCAAACCGCTGAATGACACACTAGAGCTCAAAACGACCGGTCGGGTCGTTACATTCTCCCCAACATAAACATATGTTCGTCCTCGAACGTGCTAAGGATTGCTCCTGAGTTATCCAAAATCATTGTCTCGTGCACCTGCCCGTGCCACCACAATCCAGCTGAACATGTTAGCTCGAGTAAGACTGAAGATCCTCCCTTTTATTTAATCAATAAGCCTTAGAACCAAATTCCAACCTCTGAATTTCTCTACAAGACCTGATTCTAACATACGAACACATTTCCAATCACCACACACCATACCAACACACGATCGTACACCTTTTGCTAAATTCACACCATGCCCCGCATAATTCACATGCCTATAATAACATTCCCCGACCACAATAGCTGAAATTCCACGAATCCGATGCCCACAATACACCTCATGACACATGTAAGTCCTGTTCCAACTCATGACAAAAGAGACGTGTAGAAACTTTTAACCGCCTGCCGAATCAATAATTCATGGAGTCTCTCCTCCTAACTAGAATCATTACCTCATTCTGAACTGAATAACGATATTTTCCCTTTTATATACCTTATATAAATCTAGTTGCACAAATTTTAGGTCTACTAATCTCGTCTCACCCAGTACAAGCTGCTAAGGTAATAAGCCACCTCAAATACTGACTCAGATCTCATATGACGCCATCAACGCGCCGACAAGCTATAACTCGAATATGACACATAAGGAAATCAAACTCTGGAGAAGGACTACCCAGCCCGCATAACGAATGAATCGGCCGAATAGATGCTGTGAACCTACCTAGGGGATGAAAATAAGGCACAGAAAATAAGTGTAAGGAGCTATGCTCAACATCTCGCTATTGCGGCTTGCTACCTGATCCAACATGACATTGTTGTAGCGTGAAACCCGATCCAAACAATATATACCCGTGGTGGCATGCCACCCGATCCGCACATAATAATCAAGAAGAAAATATACATCAAGCCGTAACGCTTGTTCTTAAAAAATACCCGAATTTCGACCACAAGCACGTCGAGTGCATAATACAATTCCCTGGGGAGACAGATAATGCCATACACTACAAACCCAAGCACAACTAAGGTGCGATAAATGACCTGCATCTCAAGAGCCATCTTGCTCACATAACACCACAAGCTACACGGGACCTCAACACGTGTGCAAATAATCAAGCCCTCTCACAACCCACATGGCACAATAGAGATTTGCATGGAATAGCATACGACTGGAATAACACCCAATGCCCGAAGGCTTCTCCATAAGCAACGCTATGCTGAATGAACACACCCGGACTGATGTAGAGCACACATTCACATTAGGCCCATCAACGGACCTCAAGCCAATTCTGATCATATCATACTGGGCTAATAACCTTTCAAGGATCCACTCTAACCTTTTCCATGACACACAAGGACATCTACCCGATCCAGAGCAACTCACACAGTCCACAACCCAAGGAATAGAACGTCTCTCACGTATAAACTCTCACATTTGCGATAATACCAAAATCCCCATACTTGGTTTTAATCTTTCACAATCAAATGACTAACCTCCCACGACCTTCCGCTCAGGTAGCAAAGTTCGCACATCCTTACCACCAACTGTTCAAATCTGTAACACAAATTAAGAATCTGCAAATCAATACACAAAGCCTCTCACACAGGACGTCGTCCTTAGGTGACACTAAAGAAAATGTCAGCTTACTCTGAACATCTGAATGTTTCCCTGCTCATCCGAGCCCATGACCTTTTTATCAACACTGAACCGCAACCCTTATCCTTAACTTTCAAATTCCCATGCTGTTCACTGCACATATCATGCCGCTACGCGAGAATACAAGAATTCATCATAACCCCTGAATTACTAGTAGGATGAACACTTCATTGTCTAGAAACCTTTCACTTAGCTCGTTTCCAAAGAGCCCATGCAACACGCAACTTAATTCCTATATCGTAGAAAATACAACCTCAAGTCGTGATCTAAACCGTCATAACTCTTCCTCAATTCATTTACAACAAAGCCATTTGAATCAAATACCTCCCAAATCAATTAGGTTATGGTGTTTATCGAGCATGCACGCACAACCTCAAACGACATGTTTAACTTCACACACTAAAGGAACTGGTCATTGCCCCAATCATGCTGATTCAACCGTTTCCACCGACCCAACTCCTTTAAATTTACTCTTGACTTAGAAATATCGGTAGCTCCATTCACATCATAATGAACTCAATTTTCACTCATCCTGAGAGACCCGAATCATGAGACTACATCGTCTCAATACCCATGAATCACCTCCTACATTCATCGCGCGCACAATGGCACCTCCAACTGGTATACCCATTCTACAAGACTTACCAAAATTCTGAAGTTTTTTCTTTATTTCCTCCAATACTGCACTGCTTATCCAGTGATAATCATAGAATAGGCACCGCACTTAAATCCTTGAACTCACAGGACCATTGTTGAGAGTCACCCACTCCGACTTGATCCTGAACAAAACCAAACTCCAATGCTCTGTCACCCCATGAATACTCTCTCAAAGAAGCAACCGGCTGACTCCTTTTCCTTGCACATTACATCCACAAGAAGCATAAACTCTAAGTCTTCCCAAAACCTGCACCTGAATCGATAAGACGAAGTTTAGCACACATTCATTAAGTCCCTTGCTCGAATTAATCCTGATGTTTTTATTTTATTAGTCATAAATACTTCACCAATGCACCGATTGCCAGAACCCGCACAAGAAAACAACCACGTGATCCAATCGTAGACGGTGGGGCTCCCCCACTTAACTTTAGGCTACAATTACATAAATTTAGAACCCACTAAGATTTCTCCTTCTCAATTAACATGATCTCGCATCGTTAACCCGCTAAATTTCTCAAAAATATTTTAGTTAAACATCTCATGAGCATTCTAAATCATCAACCACAATCACATATTCGATCTCTTACCGGTAGAAAGTAAAATCCTCCGTAGAAGCTTCATCAACATCACACAACTGCTAACCTGTTCACAAGAGATAACCCACTTGTGGAATTTCATGCTGACATCTTCCAACGACGCTGCACTGGGTGCAACTACCACGCATTCAGTAACCCACCTGAGCCCATGCTCGTCCACCAGTTGTACAAGGCCGTTCATTCCTTATTGACATCAATTGAGAGTTCAACAATATCATCTGAACTCAAGTCATATTGCATCTGAATGATAATCAATTCTTCACACCCCTCTTCCTTTCAAGCAAACTCCTTCTTACCGTATTCAATCTTTGTCCGTGCAATGACCGTTATTCCATATAGAATACGTAGACCAAATCACCTTTCATCACGATTCCTAAACCCTTCAACACTATCTCAAGGGACGTGGCTATCCCACCACGAAATCCATATGCTAATCTGCCATTCTTACTTTGGTTAAACATTCTCCTTTCGGAAACTTCTCAATCTCTGCTCTTCATACTTGACCTGCTAGAACTTCAACCACCACGAAACACTTCCTGCCATGTCCTCCCTCATACCTTGCTGCCAAATGTTGCCTCAAACCAAAACTCCTTCTCTGTAGCACCTGAACCAATAGATTGTTACCGATTCTAAGCCAATTCAAAGATTATCTTTCTCGAGCCATCAACATTAGAAATACCAATTCGATTCTGAACCGCTGCATACCGCTATCTCTGACAACCACCCCCCTCAGACACCATTTCACAACACCCTGTCCTGAAGGCAAAATCAAAGGAGACCATAACACCGACAAACCGTAATGTGTTCAAACAAGGACGATGACACCGCATCACAATGAAAATTCTACCACACTCGAAAATATCAAGTCTCGCTAATTCATCCACCAAACCTAGACATCTATAGTCCGATTGCCTTTCCTTTGCTGCAATTAAATGCTTAACCCCTAAATCATGCATTGAGAAATCCTCTCTTAAAGTCATTCATTGCCTCAACAGATAAACGAGCACCTTACCATTACACCAACATTGTGCGATAACAACGCATAAATATCATAGTAATTCGTGCACAGTCTCGAAACCATAGAAAATATAGATACTGAGCTGGAACAAAAGAACATCCTTCCATAAGGTGACGATAATATCCTGCCCAAACACGCAGGGTAAACATCTTGCACCACGTTTGCAGTACCACTACAACTCCTCGACGCCCAATTGATAATAATCTCTTCGCGTCACATAAGATTGAGTAGGAAGGAAATAAAGGCACATGCCTCAATTGAATCAAACCGCACGATGAGAAATCAAGAAGGGAAGTGCTCCTAACAGCCCCGTAGCCTCTCGAAGATAAGTACAGCCGTCTCCGTACCGATCCACAAGACTCTACTGGACTTGCTCATGACTTATGAGACCTAAGTGAACCTAACGCTCTGATACCAAGCTGTCACGACCCAAAACCCGCTACAGGTCGTGATGGCGCCCAACGCCGCCGTCAGGCAAGCAACGATGATCTACCAATTTAATTACTCATTTTGGTATCTTGATATCATAATATTTCCTTAATTGAACAATATAAAATAGAACTTACAAAGTAAATGAAAATATTTAAGTGAACCACAACAATAAATAACCCAAAGGAACCCCCAAAATCTGGTGTCACAAGTACATGAGCATTTTTCTAATGGGTACAATAGCAATACAACATCTGTCCCAAATGTAATAAGACATAATAAAATGAATAGTACAATGGGAACTCAATGGACTGCAATGTGTATCTCGGAATGCAGCTCACATGAAGTGTCTCCAGCAGACGCGCCTATGCACCAAGGTGGTCATTAATGAACTTGTCAGATCCTGCACATTTAGTGTAGAAGTGCAGCATGAGTACGTAAATAAACGCGTACCCAGTAAGTATCTAGCCTAACCCTAGAGGGGTAGTGACGAGGGGTCGACATCGACACTTACTAGAGGTCCAAGAAAATAATATAATAATCCATAACATGTATGAAGTGCACAGCAATAGTAAAGTAAATCTATAAATCTTAAAACGTTTCCTATTATTTCCTTTAAAGTATCAATTTCTAAATCTTGTATTCTATCTTAATATCTCCGAAAGTTGTCAAGTGTCATTATCAAATAAACCCGAGTACCATATAAAATGTTGGGCATCAGTAGAGAGGTTAACTCGGGAATATTCGGGCAACAAATGATATAACACACGATTCTGCCGACGTCGTTCGGCCCGATCCGGAATATGTGTACACTGTCGAGAGTCGAGCGGCACGAACCATAGATGGACCTATATACTGCTGAGGTGTTCGGCTTGCTCCACAAGGAAAGGAATGAAGTTACTGAATTATGAGATACGTGCTTACAACACCATACGTGGGTAAAAAGATGGATATAATCTTTACCTTTTCTCAAATAGCTTGCCCACAACTGAAAGTGTTAAGTCTTGGCCTAGTATACATATAATTATTTCTAAATCGATTTCATCTATAACTTCGATTAATTAATCTCAGCAACATGAGCTCAAATAATTCAAATATTACAGGATAAGATCCTAGGTCTACCTGGACATAAACATATTATAGCTATGTACGGACTCTAGTCACCTCGTGCGTACGTAGCACCCACAACTAGTTGCACATAACAATAAATATCACCTAGGGGTAGTTTCAACCCCGCAGAGTTAGACATGAGACTTACCTTGCTATGAAGTTCCATAACCGGCTCCAAAACCTCTCTAACACCTCAAAATTGATGCCCGTCGATCCAAAACTATTCAAACAAATGTGAAAAACAATCAAAATATACTCTGATATCCATATCAATTTATATTAATTTCCAACTCCGATCGAAAAGTCTATAAAATCAAACCTCGGCCCACGTGCCCGGAATCAAAAAAATTTAAAAGATAAACTTTACACCACGAACTCAAATATATAACTTCTCCCAAATTCCATATTCAATTTCATGGTTAAAATCCTAAAATATCAATTCTAGGTTTTCTACCAAAATCCCAAGATTTCTACTAATTTCCATGCCTTAATCCACATACAAAACATGTATTTAACTTGTAATAAGTGGGAATCACTTACCTTATGTTGCTTGATGAAAATTTCCCCTTTAAGCTCTCCAAAATCGCCCCAACCAAGTGAAAAATGTAAGAAAATGGGCCAAATCCCGATTTTATAAAACACCTCCGCCCAGATGACCTTCCGTTTCTGCGGCGTTTTAGCCGCTTCTATGGCTCCGCACCTGCGGACATTCCCATCGCAGGTGCGGCTTTCCATAAGCCCAGCCAAGTCCGCTTCTGCGGACAAAAACCCTCTCCTCCGGTCACGCTTTTGCAATGTCCTGACCGCTCATGTGGTCTCACTTCTGCGGAGCCTTGACCGCTCCTACGATCCAGCACCAAAGGCCTAGCCCCGCTTCTGCGATGCCTTCTCCGCTTCTGTGGATGCGCATCTGCGCCCCCAACTCCGCATCTACGGCCCTTCGCCCAGCTGGCCCCAAACCGCTTTTGCGACCCCCTTGGCTGCTTCTGCAGCTTCATACCTGCGGCCAAAACCTTGCAGGTGCGGTTATACCAGATTTGCTGTCACTAGCAATTCCATAAGGTCAAATTCAATCCGTTAACCGTCCGGAATCCACCCGAGGCCCTCAGGACCATAACCAATATGCCAACATGTCCCAAAATATAATACGAACTTACTCGAAGCCTTAAATTACGTCAAACAACATCAAAATCATGAATCGCACCTCGAATCAAACTTATAAATTTCCAACTTTCCCAATTCTATATCTTGTGCCGAAACGTGTCTTATCAAGTCCGATTGACCTCGAATTTTTCACACGAGTCATAAATGACATGATGAAGCTACTCCAAGGCTCGAAATCCTGAACAGACATCAATAACACTAAAATCTACTTCTAGTCAAACTTAAGAATTCCTTAAACTTTTAAAATACCAACCTTCCATAATAAGCACCAAAACGCTCCCCGGGTGATCCAATACTCAACCAGAACATATGCCCAAGTCCGAATTCACCATACGAACCTATTGGAATCTTAAAATCCTGATTCCAAGGTTATTTACTCAAAAGTCATACCTTAGTCAATTCCTCCAACTTAAAGCTTCCGAAATTAGAATTTTCTTTCCAAATCAATTCCGAACTTTTTGAAATTCAATTCCGACCATACGTACAAGTCAATATACCTGAAGTGAAGCTACTCAAGGCCTCAAACTACTGAATGATGTGCTGGAGCTCAAAACGAACTGTCGGGTTTTACAATAGGTGATGCTCGATTTGAAAAATAATTTTAGGCCTTCTTTGATCTTTTTGAGCTTAACTTCATATCACAAATAAAATCTATCCCTAGTTAAACTTTTTGAGCCTATATACTTTTATTTGGCACCCACATTATGAGCTTATACCCTTTTGTTATTAATTGAAATTTTTTATCCTTATACTCTTAAAGTGCTTCAATTGTGAAATGAGCGCTTAAAGAAGTAATGAGGGAATTTGGGTGGCTTTCAAGTAAAACCAATGAAAGGGAAAAATGTGCACTTATTTTGTACTATAATACTCCACTAGCGAAAATTGAAAATAGAAAAAAAGAATAGTTGGAAAAAAAAAGAAAAAAATATATATAGATGAATAAATTGTTGTCTTGTTTTTGCTAGTGGGATGTAAATTAAGGTAGTGCTTAAAGAAAGAGGGAATATTTTTGGGGTGTAATCTTGTTTGTGAAACTGATGTGGCATTGAAGAAAATCCGCTTAAAATATATCATTTGATGTGTTAAAGTGCTTAGAAGAGTTAGTTACTATTCCTAAAATATATCCTACCTGTCCCTTAGCCCACATTATAACCATAAAAAAGTCCTAATTGATTTTATATCTAGAGAGCCTACATTAGTAGAGGTTTACATTATGGGCAATCCTATGGTACCAATTGCGTGCATGTGACTTCTTTGTGAGATTGAGCGATTTCTTTGATATATGTGAGGTCCTTAAATAATATTTGATCATGAGATTCGAATGTGTGGATTCAAATCACTCTCCTTGATTTTGTTGTGAGGGCACATAGTTTTACGAGGGATGGTTACGTTATTAGACTTTTCTATGATGTTGGGTGTTCAAGCCATGAGTGCATTGTAACATTGAGTCGGGTTTTGAGGCTAGGATTGTAAAGAGCATGTTGCTTTTGTTTAGAATATTTTTGAAATATGGCATAAGATAAAGGGAAGTGTGTTTTGAATGCATATGATAGAGTTTAATTGTTGCAATCAACCTTGGTCATAGAAGTGGTGTGGTTTGAATGATAGGAACTTAATTATTTTTTGTCTACTATAGTGATGGTTTGTTTTCGAGGACGAACAAAGGTTTAAGTGTGGGGTGGTGATGTTAGGCATATTTATAAATGTTTTAATATTATTTTACCCATATTTTAACTATTTTTTGGTGCTATTTAGTGTTAAAAATGTTCAACATGTATTAATTAATGGTTTTATGACTAATTAAGTTGTATGTGATGATTTAGGATGTTTGGAGTGCAAATATATGAAGAAAAGGTGCTCCAGCTACAGCAGAAGAGGGTGGATGCATCGCATCCAACCTAGGAAAAAAGTGTATTTGGTGCACTCTTAGTAGTGAAGTCGGGATAAGGCATCCGCCGTAGCATCCGCACCTGGGCACAACAGAGATGAAGGAACAGTGGATGGATGCTTCGCATCCACCCCAACATGCGATGCTGAGAAGTTGATTTTGTTTTCTTGACTATTGTCATTCAAATATTGATTTTGCTTTCTTGATTTATCATATTGATTTATTTATTATATCTTGCGCTTAATTATTTAATTTCTTGATCACCAATTGAATAATATCTACGAATCTAGAATTGAACTCGAAGGTGGGAATTCTAGATTGCACATACGATTGAGTAGAGCAAGTTCTTGAACCTAGGCATCGGGAAACAAATTCGCAGTTAGGATAGACATATACCTAATTGCCTTACTTAGTTGATTTACAGGAATTATAAATCGGTTCTTGTTAGTTCTAATTCCATAGACATATAGGCGTTAGGTTAACTTGAATAGGCGAGTAAGATCTCGACAGATTCTTATGAGCAATATTAACCCTGTTAACCAATAAACTAGATAAATTAATTAGCCAATTCAATTGAAGAATACAATAGGATTGTTAGATAGCCCATAACCCTAGATCGTTTTCGTCATATTGATAATATAAAAATATGCTCTTCCTCTATTTAAAGTTCATTAGTTATTTTCTTTTTAGTTTAATTACTTTAGCATCACTACTTTTGGGTTTAATCCTTGTTTAATTATGATTGTCTAATTTAGTTAATAGTTAATCACAAGTCCTCGTGGGTTCGATATCCGGCTATAGGAGAATAGGGTGGATGTGTCGCATCCGACCTAGGAAAAAACTGTATTTGGTGCATCCTTAGCAGTGAAGTCGGGATAAGGCATCCGCCTTAGCATCTGCACCTGGGCACAGCAGAGATGAAGGAACAGAGGGTGGATGCTAAGCATCCACCCCAATATGCGATGCTGAGAAGTTGAAGTTGAGGCGTACACGAAGCATCCACCCCAGCATCAATCCCTGAAGATGATTCGGAAAAGGAAAAGGAAAACTTTGGCCCACGACTTTTGTACGCAATATATAAGTCAAAAACGCCTCTTTTAGGGCATCTAACATATTTTTTGAAAGGGATTCGACCTAAGGAGAGAAATGTCACGACCCGGAATTCCAACCGTCGGGACCGTGATGGCGCCTAGCATTTCACTTGCTAGGCAAGCCAACGTTAGAGAATTCATTAAACCAATTCTTATCCCATTCAGTAAATAGCAGCAAATTAACTAAGGTAAAATATAATGACTGCGGAATAATATAAAAACAGCATTAATTACTACTACCCGGATCTAGAGTCACAATTCACTAGCATTCTAGAATTTACTATAAGTAATAGTCTGAAAGAAATACAACTGTTTGAATGAGAGAAACAGTAAAACAGAAAAGATAGACCGGGACTTCAAGGTCTGTTGTCACGCCCCAAAACTGAGGAGCACGACCGGCGCTCAACCGAGTAAACCCGACCGAGCAAGCCTGTTAGATTTCCTTCTACCTAAGCTCATCTATAAATGGAGATAATGCATATTTTCATTAATTAGACACAACATGACCATGTCTACAATACCAATTCTCATTACCAATAGTTTTCATCATTTTTAAAGTCTCAAATGGAATAAGTAATACAACCACAACATAATATAGTTTGTCTTTCCCAGCACTAATACACAACCCACACTATGTCTATGGAGCCTCTATAGATAAAGAAGAGTACAATGATAATGCCGGCAACAAGGCCCCGACTATACCTAAAAACGAATGCACAAAGAACAAAAGATACATGACCCCGGGATGAAGTGGGGCTCACCAAGTCAATTGGGAAGAAGGTGTACTACTACCACTGATCAATACCTCCTGCTGTGGAACCACCTACATCCATTAAAGATGCAGTGCCCCCGGCAAAAGGGACGTTAGTACCGTCGAATAGTCCTAGTATGAAAACCAAACACCAATTTAAGAATTTAGAAATACAATATGAATATGATAAATCAGGGCGGCAA
This sequence comes from Nicotiana tabacum, assembly GCF_000715075.1. NCBI lineage: Eukaryota > Viridiplantae > Streptophyta > Magnoliopsida > Solanales > Solanaceae > Nicotiana > Nicotiana tabacum. The sequence goes on from NC_134094.1 coordinate 448,627, forward strand.
TAGAATAATATAGATAACCGTTTAAACCAGAGCAAGCTTATTAAAAGCTATCAATAACATTTATAGGATTTAAGATGAGATCCTTTGTAACCATTTTCACACAAAGCAGCCCCGCCGCATCACCCGATGTATGCAGGTAGAAGTGTACATACAATACCACAACTCTACTTAAGCGGCCCTGCCGCCTCACCCCAATGTATGCGGGTGAATGTATAACTACAGTACCAAGAACCTACACAAAGAGGCTATGCCGCCTCACCCCAATGTATGCGGGTGGAAATGCATCAACGATACCAATACCAACACAAAATGGCTATGCCGCCTCACCCCAATGTATGCGGGTGAAAATGCATCAATGATACCAATACCAACACAAAGCAGCTATGCCGCCTCACCCCCATGTATGCGGGTGGTGGTGCCACAACAATACCAAAACCATACACAAAGCGGTCGTACCGCCTCACTCCAATGTATACAGGTGGAGGTGCATTCCCACAATACCATGATCCCCACACAAAGCGGTCATGCCGTCTCACCCCAATATATGCGGGTGGAGGTGTATCATAATCACAATCTCTAGACAACTTGGCATAATAACTTTCACGTAAATCACGACTTGAAATTATAACATGTGGATACACAATCCATAGTTTAGAACACATCCCCAGTTTATAATGCAATATGATAAGAGTATTTGAAACACAAATTGAGCATATATCTTTATCACAAGGCTTATCGGAGTACTCGATTTGTAATCAACATCTTGGAACTTACAAGGATAATGGGCATTCCAATTCTTAAAGAAGGGTTTAGCCAACATACCTCAATTGAGCTTCCTTAAACTCTAAAATGTTCTGGAATTCTTAACAACTTCAATCTATTATAGAAATATAACAAATTGAATCAAAATTAGGAAGATGATCATGGTTCTAGCTCATTTGAGCATTTTATCAAACACTAGGTGTGCATAAGGTTTCAAGGTCCTTTTTATGGAGAATTCCATCATCCCACAACCCAATCTTTACCATTTTTAGCTCAATAATCTTCCTACATCCTTTTATAACACATGCATGTAAAATAAACAACTCACATGCCCAAAATTATCTTGCTAATTACCCACTTCTAGACAAAATTCGAAATTGAGGGTTAGAGTGTAGAATCTTACCTCTAGGATGAAGACCTAGTGAGTTTCCCTTCTTAATCTTCCAAAACTTGAGCAAGGATTGAAGAACAATTATTGAAGAACACCTTCTCACTCTAGGGCACTCTCTCTCACTCTAAAATGTCAAATTATAGCTCAAAAGTGACCCAAAACGTGTATTTAACGAAGTAGGGTCGGGTTTTAAGAACCCAAAAATGAAGCTCTGGAACAGGTTTTGAGGTCGCATATGCGACCGCATAATGGTTGTTCCGACCGCATATCGGTCGCATAATTAGTGTTCAAAATGACCAAAAATCTGTCTGTGTATGCGATCACTATGCGGTCCGCATAACTGTTATGCGGTCGCATAGTGCACTGCATAAATGTTATGCGGTCGCATAGTCGACCGCATAATTGCTTCCAAATGGTCCAATTAACTGCCTCACTCTGCGGTCATTATGCGGTACGCAGAGTGATTCTACGGTCGCATAATTGGACCGCAGAAACGCATTTCATTGCCAAACATTTTCCTTTATTTTCTGGTGCATTGTTCAATCCAATTTGGCACTACGAAACATTATTTTCTTTTTGCAATTTTTTTTTACCGGGCTTTACACTTAAGTACTTCAAAATTTTCTGGGGTGTTACATCTGTGAACGCCGACAGATCTACCTTGAGTCTCCGGAGCGCGGTCCAACAGCAAAGAGAATCTCAATCAACCCGAGCTGGTACCAAAATATGCACAGAAAGTATAGAGTGCACTATCAGTACAACCGAACCCATGTACTGGTAAGTGTCGAGCCTAACCTCGATGAAGTAGTGACAAGGCTAAGGCAAGGCACCTACAAATCAACCTACACAATTTTAACAGTGTATATACAAATAACAGTAATGAAGAGCTAGACAAGAAATATCAGGAGGGGAAAACATGCTGGGGGAAATACGAGATAAGGAACTATAGCAGAATGATAACTGGAATAACCAATATACTATGAATCAACAGAAACAAGGAATACAGTAAAGGGAAAAATGCACGGCATCACCCTTCGTGCTTTTACTCTCAATCTCACCATAAGTCAATAGAAATGGCACGGCATCACCCTTCGTGCATTAACTCTCATAATATGGCACGGCATCACCCTTCGTGCATTAACACTCACAATATGGCACGACATCACCCTTCATGCATTAACACTCACAATATGGAACGGCATCACCCTCATTAACACTCACAATATGGCATGGCACGGCATCACCCTTCGTGCATTAACACTCACAATATGGCACGGCATCACCCTTCGTGTATTAAAACTCTCCCTTACTATAATTCAATGCATAAATAACAACAGGGAGATAGAATAATAAGTACAAGCCTTACTTCAACATTTGGTTCCACAATATCAATCTCAACTTTGAAATAAATTTTCAATAATCACCAGAAAACCCGTAAACATGATAAGAATGATCAATTTAACAACACTAGTATAAACACATAGTAATTAGGCATAGGAAAGAGATAATATAAGAAAAATGGAAGAAACATGGAAAAAAGGTAAATTGGCGGCGCATAAGTACTCGTGACCTCACATATACGCCGCTCACATGAATTTCACATAGCAAACAGTCTAAGGTTCCTAATTCCCTCAAGTCAGGGTTAGACACAACACTTACCTTGCTCCAAAGACCACTTAATTCTCAATCACAACTTTTCCCAAATTAAATTTCCCAAATTTTCCTCCAAAAAGTCAAAAAATCGACCCCGGGCCCGCTTGGTCAAAACTCGAGGTTCGGACCAAAATCCATTTACCCATTCGCCCACGAGCCCGAATATATAATTGATTTTGGAATCTGACCTCAAATTGAGGTCTAAATCCCCAAATTTCCGAAATCCATAGTTTCTACCCTAACCCCTAATTCTACCATGAAAACTCTAAAGTTTTGGTTGAAAATTCATCAAATGTAATGGGTAATTGAAAGAAAATAGTTTAGAATCACTTACCAACACTTTGGGGGAGAAAATATCTCTTGAAAATCGCCTCTAGCCCGTTTGGTTTTTGAGAAAATGAGTTAATGGCCAATTCCCGTTTTTGGATTCTGTTAAGTGTTGGGCGACAGTGTGCATCACATTCGCGAGGCCACTGTCGCATTCGCGAAGAGTATTGGCTGCCAAGCCTTCACGTTTGCGAGACCTTGCTCGCGTTCGTGATGGTCACTCCACCCTGGCCTTCGCGTTCGCGATGAAGGAACGACCAACCCTCCCCCAGATCCCTGAGTGCTTCGCGTTCACGATGAGCCGGTCGCGTTCGCGAAGGGTAAATCCCCCATCATTTCACGTTCACGTCCAGGCCTTCGCGTTCGCGAAGAAGAATTTTCAGCCTCACCAGTTTACTCTTAGCGTTCGCGAGATTACCTTCGTGAACGCGAAGAAGGACATTGCAGAACACCAGAATCTGCAAAAAACCATATTTTCCAAAGTCCAAACATCCCGTGGCCTATTTGAATCTCACCTGAACCCTCGGGGCTCTAAACCAAACATGAGCATAAGTCTAAAAACATCATACGAACTTGCTCGCGCGATCAAATTGCCAAAATGACACCTAGAACTACGAATTTAGCACCAAATCAAATGAAATTCTCGAGAACAATTTAAAATTCCTATTTTCTCAACTGGACGTCCGAATCACGTCAAATCAACTCCGTTTCTCACCAAATTTCACATACAAGTCTTAAATATTATAATAAACCTGTAACGGGCTCAGGAACCATAATACGGACCCGGTAATAACAATACCAAACATCAATCAATTCTTAAAAATAATAGATTTTCTGACTTTTAATTTTCATCAAAAATTCATAACTCGGGATAGGGACCTTCGAAAATGTTGATCGAAGTCAACTAAATCAACTTTTAAGACAAAAATTCTTTTTGTTTTATCAATTTTCAACATAAAAGGTTTCCAGAAATATGCCTGGACTTCGTACGCAAATCGAGAAGGGTAAAAATGAGATTTTTAAAGCTTAATAGTGCAGATTCGAGTTCTAAAATATAAGATGACCTTTTGGGTCATCACAAGCAAGGAACCGCCGTGGAGGCCGGATTTCATCTTCTTCCACCAAACTTAGTAATTTTTATGTTTCTTTGTATGATTTATTATTTAACTACCATGTCTATGTGGAACTAAACTTCACGTTCTAGGTTTGGGGTTCTTTCATGTCTATTGTCATTCGGATATTGATTTTGCTTTCTTGATTTATCATATTGGTTTGTTTATTTAATCTTGCGCTTAATTATTTAATTGCTTGATCACCAATTGAATACTATCTACGAATCTAAAATTGAACTCGAAAGTGGGAATTCTAGATTTCACATAAGATTGAGTAGAGCAAGTTCTTGAACCTAGGCATTGGGAAATAGATTCGCAGTTAAGATAGACATATACCTAATTGCCTTGCTTGGTTGATTTATAGGAATTATAAATGCATTCTTGTTAGTTCTAATTCCATATACATATAGGCATTAGGTTAGCTTGAATAGGCGAGTAAGAAGTCGACAGATTCTTACGAGCAATATTAACCCTGTTAACCAATAAACTAGATAAATTATTTAGTCAATTTAATTGAAGAATACAATAGGAATGTTAGATAGCCCATACCCCTAGATCGTTTTCATCACATTGATAATATAAAAATCTGCTCTTCCTCTATTTTAAGTTTATTAGTTATTTTCTTTTTAGTTTAATTATGTTAGCATCACTACTTTTGGGTTTAATCCTTATTTAGATAATTAGGATAGTCTAATTTAGTTAATAGTTAATTACAAGTCCTCGTGGGTTCGACATCCGACTTTTAGTCACTTTATTACTTGACGAACGCGTATACTTGCATGTGTGTTTGGCCACAAAGCCCCCCAAATTCGCTCCTTACTTCTTTTAGTGCTCATTTCACAATTAAAGCACTTTAAGAGGTATAAGAATCAAAAGTTTTAATTAATAACAAAAGGGTATAGGCTCGTAATATGGGCGCTAATTAATAACACGTGCCTTTGCCATTTTATCTGCATACATAAACAAATAACGACCATCAATAAAATAAATAAATAATTTGTTCCTAACACATAAAAACAATAACAACAACAACCCAGTAGAATCCCACTAATGGGGTCTGGGGAGGGTAGTGTATACGCAGACCTTACCCCTACCCCAAAGAAGTAGAGAGGCTATTTCCGAAAGACCCCCGGCTCAAGAAAACAAAAAGACAAAACGACAAGAGGAGATAATATTAGTATCACCACAACAATCATAGAAAAAATAGGAACACCTTAAAATGCAGAAGAAAGATGCAAAGCAAAAACGATAGCTAGTAAATAAGACATGCACTGAAAAGCGAAGTAGTAAAACACAACATTGTCACTAGCTATCCTAGACAAAAATCCTACGTGGCCAGTCCCATAATGGTACGAAGTAAGTCAAGACTCAACTACATCCTAACCTACAACTCTAATACTCGACCTCTACATCTTCCTATCAAGTGTCATGTCCTCAGAAATCTGGAGCCTCGCCATATCCTGTCTGATCACCTCTCCCCAATACTTCTTAGGCCGCCCTCTACCTCTTCTCGTTCCCTCCACAACTAGCCGATCACACCTCCATACCGGAGCATCTGGGCTTCTCCTTTGAACATGTCCGAACCATCTAAGCCTCGCTTCCTGCATCTTGTCATCAATGGGAGCCACGTGCACCTTTTCCCGAATAACATCATTCCTAATCTTATCTATCCTAGTGTGCCGGCACATCCACCTCAACATCCTCATTTCTGATACTTTCATATTTTGGATATGTGAGTTCTTAACGGTCCAACACTCAGCCCCATACAACATGGCCAGTCTAACCACTGCTTTATAGAACTTACCTTTGAGTATTGGTGGCACTCTCTTGTCACACAGGACTCCAGATGCTAACCTCCACGTCATCCATCCTACCCCAATACGGTGTGTGACATCCTCGTCGATCTTCCCTCCCCCTGGATAACCGAACCAAGGTACTTGATGCTGCCTCTACTCGGGATGACCTGTGATTCAAGCCTTACATTCACACCCACTTCCCCTGGCTCAGCGCTGAATTTACACTCCAGGTATTCCGTCTTTGTCCTGCTCAACTTGAAACCCTTAGACTCAAGAGCCTGTCTCCAAACCTCTAGCCTCTCGTTAACACCGGCTTGCGACTCATCAATTAAAACTATGTCATCGGCAAATAGCATGCACCATGGCACCTCCCCTTGAATATGGTGTGTTAACGCGTCGATCACGAGGGCGAATAAGAACGGACTGAGCGCAGAACCTTGGTGTAACCCCATTACAACCGGTAAATGCTCAGAGTCGCCTCCTACTGTCCTAACCCAAGTCTTAGCCCCATCATACATGTCCTTAATCGCCATAATATAGGGAACTGATACACCTTTTTCCTCTAGGCATCTCCAGAGAACTTCTCTAGGAATCTTGTCATACGCTTTCTCTAGGTCAATAAAGACCATGTGCAGATCCTTCATCCTCTCTCTATATAGTTCCACCAAACTCCTAACAAGGTGTATAGCTTCTGTAGTCGAACGACCCGGCATAAACCCGAATTGGTTGTTGGATACAGACACTGTCATCCTTACCCTCACTTCAACCACCCTCTCCCACACTTTCATGGTATGACTCAGTAATTTGATACCCCTATAATTGTTACCACTCTAGATATCACCTTTGTTCTTATACAATGGGACCACCGTACTCCACCTCCACTCATTCGGCATCCTCTTCGCCTTAAAAATAACATTAAACAACCTAGTCAACCACTCCAAACCTGCTCTCCCCACACACTTCTAAAATTCCACCGGAATCTCGTCTGGATCGGTCGCTCTACCTCTACTCATCTTACGCATAACTCCCACGACCTCATCAACCTTAATATGCCTGCAGTACCCAAAGTCACGGTGACTCTTGGAATGCTCCAATTTGCCTAGCACAATATCTTGATCCCCTTCTTCATTCAGAAGTTTATGAAAGTAAGTCTGCCATCTCCTCTTAATCTGGGTATCTTTCATTAATACTCTACCATCTTCGTCCTTGATGCATCTCACTTGGTCCAAATCCCGAGCCTTCATCTCTCTCAACTTGGCCAGCCGGAATAACTTCTTCTCCCCGCCTTTTTCCCTAATTCCTCGTACATACGACCATATGCCGCAGTCTTAGCCTCTGTGACTGCCAGCTTAGCCTCCTTCCTAGCTGTCTTATACCTCTCCATGCATGCTCACCTCTCGTCCTCATCTATGCTCCCTACTAACTTTAGGTACGCCACCTTCTTAGCTTCCACTTTACCTTGACCCACTTCATTCCACCACCAGTCTCCTTTGTGCCCACCAGAGACGCCCGTCGAGACTCCTAACACCTCTCTTGCAACCTCCTTAATACAGTCTGTTATCGCTGACCACATAGTGCTCGCGTCACCACTGCTCCTCCAAGCTCCTATAGCCGACAACCGCCCCTCCAACTCTTGGGCTTTATCCTTAGTTAAGGCTCCCCACCTGATTCTCGGACTTTCTCGAGTAGACCTTTTCCTCCTCTTTAACATAATACCAACGTCCATCACCAAGAGCCTATGTTGCGTCACAAGTATCTCACCCGGAATCACCTTGCAATCCTTGCACATTCCTCTATCACCTCTCCTGAGGAGAAGATAGTCAATCTGAGTCTTCGCCACCGCATTTTGAAAAGTAACCAAATGCCTCTCCCTCTTTGGAAAGCTAGATTTCACAATCACCAACCCAAAAGCCTTAACGAAGTCCAACAATGATGTACATCCTTCGTTCCTCTCCAAAACCGAAGCCTCCATGCACCTCGCCATAACCACATACAGTCGACCCAATATGCCCATTGAAATCCTCTCCTATGAATAGCTTCTCAGTAGGTGGAACCTGACGCACAATCTCATCTAACCCCTCCCAGAAGCGTCGTTTAACCTCCTCATCTAGGCCCACGGTGCATAGGCACTAACGACGTTTAGGGTGAACTCTTCAACCAACAACTTAATAATCATCAATATATCATTCACTCGTCTAACCTCGACCACATACTCTCTGAATTCCCTATCCACCAAGATGCCCACTCCATTCTTACCTTTCTGGACTCCTAAGTACCAAAGTTTATACCCGTCCGCGTCCTTCGCCCTCGACCCTACCCACCTAGTCTCTTGGACACATGCTATATTGACCCTCCTCTTCTAGAGGATCTTCGATTCCGATTCCGATTCTGGAAGATGCAGTAGGTACGTAATGTCGAATGTGACTTGTGTACAAAGTTTGAGGTCAATCAGACGTGATTTGATGGGTTTCGACATCGAATGTATAAGTTTGAAGTTCTAAAGTTCATTGAGTTTGAATTGGAGGGTGATTCGTAGTTTCAATGTTGTTGGATGTGATTTAAAGGCTCGACTAAGTTTGTAATGTATTTTGGGACGTGTTGGTATAATTGGTTAAGGCGCAAAAGCGGAAGGTGTCTCGCACCTGCGAAGCCGCAGGTGCTGCTACTTGACCGCAAGTGCGAACGTCGGGGTTGGGCAGCATGTTCTTTAAAAAACGAGGGCTTGGCTCATTTGCACCCCATTTTCTCCATGAGAACCAGTCTTGGAGCGAGTTTGGAGTTCATTCTTCGTCATCAATGCCAAGGTAAGTGATTCAAACTTATTATAAGTTAAATGCATGGTTTGTATAAGGATTTAAACATAAAAATTAGTATAAATTGTGGGGGTTTTGGTAGAGGGCCTAAAATTTGGTATTTTTGGATTTTGACCACGAAGTTGGGCATGGAATTGAGAATAAACTATATATTTGAGTTCGTGAGGTTATGGGTAAAGTTTATCTTCAAAATATTTTGGAATCCGTGCACGTGGGCCCAAGGGTGATTGTTATCGACTTCTCGATTGGGGTTAGAAATTGTTATAACTTGGATTATATTGAGTATTTGAGTATATATTAATGGGTTTGCATAATTATTGGCTAGTTATGGAGCGTGGTGCACTGATTCAAGTTGTTTGAAGGGCTCGTAAACCGGTTATGGAACTTCAGAGCGAGGTAAGTCTCCTTTATAACCTTATAAAAGGGAATTAACCCTATAGGTGAAATAAATTAATATATGCTTCTAATTGTGGGGGCTACGTATGCACGAGGTGACGAGAGTCTGTACGTAGCTACTAGTTATGCCTATGTCCGGGTAGTCTAGGTTTACATCATGCCTTGTTGACATTGTTGTCGATTTATGTTATTATTTTCCTTGAGAAGAAGCAAGATTGAGGTTGAGTAATAATTGTCTTGAAAGAATGGAAATTTGAAGAATTTAAGATTTAAAAGATTTCATTTGAACTTCGTAATTTCCAAAAGAATTGAGGAATATTATAATAGCTTAAGAAATCTCTGTGTAACCTCGTTGCATGTATGATTCGCGAGCGGGGTTAATTTCCTTAAAAAGCTTCAAGTTGAATTTCCCTTATTTTGAAAAGAATAAAGAAATAAATATGATTTAAATGTTAAATGTATGTTTGACCGCATCACGGGTATGATTCGCGAGCGGGGTAATTCCTTAAGTTTACATTTGACCGCGTCGCAGGTATGATTCTCGAGTGGGGTAATAGATGCATCTATGGTTCGTGTCGTTCGATCCTCGGCAGTGAACAGTTTATTTTTATTGTTGGATCGGGCTCTAAGACCTCAACATGACTTGCGCATGATTGTATTAATTGTTTCGGAAATTATAATAATTGATATTGCCTCATTGGCCTGAGATATAAATTGTTAAAATGATGAAAATGAATTTGGAAAAACTTCTTGTTAACAAAAGAATTGTTTACTTACTTCGCGATATCGGGCTTATAGCCGTTCTACGTGATCCATGCTTAATCATATCATTGGTATATTAATTATAGCCCATAGTAAGTGTCCGAGTCGACCCTTTGTCACTACTTCTTCGAGGTTAGGCGGGATACTTACTGGGTATGCGTTGATTTACGTACTCATACTACACTTGTAGAATATTTTTGTGCAGGTACATATATGATTAGTGGCTTTTTGGGCGCAGAGGCACGGTTATTACGGTGACTTAGGTGAGCTGCACTCTATACTACGATTCGCAGCCAGCAGAGTCTCCTTCAGGGGTATTTATATTTCTCCTGTCCAAAATTTATATTCCGGACAGTTATTGTATTTTATTTTAAATTCTTAGAAACATCTCATGCACTTGTGACACCGGGTTCTGAGATGATTATGGGATGTTCAGTATTGGAATTTGGAAACATTGTTATCTATTCTATAAATTCATCTTTTACTGGTTAAATTGAAGTAAATTTACTATTTCAAAAATATAAAATGAGAATTTAATTAACTATTTAGCGTTGGCTTGCCTGACAGAAGTGTCCGACGCCATCACGACCTTTAACGGATTTTGGGTCGTGACACCCATTAAGATGTTTCAAACATCTCATTAAGATGTTTGAAACATCTTACTGAAATATTTCAAATATCTCTAAAGGTGCTGCATTGAATGGTCATATAAGATTGAGCTTAAGAGGTAAAATCAATTTTCTGCCATCTACTAATGCTAAGCAAGATATAGTAATTTAAGTTTCTAGCTAGTTAGATGGAGTTTGAAAGCAAGCTAGCAATGTTCATATTATAGTTCTCCAAACTTCTTTATTTATACGTCTCTATCAATGATTTTTTTAATCGCTAAAATAATCAACCATCTTATTGTGATAATCAAGTATCTTTTGGTGAAACATCTCATGGATTGTTAAACATCCTTACAAATATGTCAAACATCTTATATGAAGCTTCAAACATCTTAATGAGATGTTTCAGACACTCGGCTCAAAATATCATTAAACAAACCCAGATGAACATTGCAATAACTTCACAACATACAACAATAACAATAACAATGCAAATATTTAATAATATCTTAAGATGTTTCAAACACTCAACTGACATGTTTGAAACATCTGGGCAAAAAAGTATTCCACAAACCCAAAATAGAGCAATATAGCTGTTTCAATATCACAACAACTAATTTTATGGGCATGTGGAGCAACTACATCAACGGCTACAATTAAGCAACATAAAAATATCAAATTTTCGGTCAAAAATATCAACTACACAACAACTTTAGAATTTAGGCACAAAACCTACACAACAATAAGAAGATACAAAAACACCTCAAAAAAACCAATTTAGGGTTGAAATAACAAGTTTAGGGTTTATCAATATGATAGAAAAAAAACTTACCTTGATGATGAAATCTCGACTTCAAAGCAAATTTGAACGGAATGGAGCCGATTTTTGAAGCTCTATAGTACTCTTGAGTTTGGAGATTGAATTTGAGAGAAAAGTTAGAAAAGTTTGGGGAAAATCGAATGTGGTTTTGAAAAGAGAATAAGAGAAAAGTTGAAAAATCATGTATGATTAGAAGATGGTTTATTTTTTTATTTTTTAGTATTTTAAAGTTTACCCCAAAGTTTTTTTATTTCTAGTTTGACCCACACCACCCCTAATCCTTCTTGATTAATCAGTCTTTTGTTAATCAAAAAGGATGTCCCAAATGCTTACACAATACTTAAAATGTCTTTTTAACACATTTTTCCAGAAAGCTCTTCTTCAAGTTTTCCCACTCCAAATTAATGGGTAAATACATGAAGGACTTGAGAACAACAACAAACCAACATGAATCTCTTGATTTTCAGGTTGCTTTTGTTATAGTAGATTTGCAGTTGTTCGAACTCAAACAAGGAACTAAAGTTTGTAATTTCTCGATCTAAATACAAGGTTTAGCTCAGCCTGGTATCACGTTTGCACTCATAGATCCCTTACCAAGTAGTTTCAATCTTAAAATCTCAATTCGGATTTTTTTGTAGCAGCTATGCGTGCATCACAAATCACGCAGTGTAAAACTTCAAGATCTCATTTCAACTCCACCCTTCATCAACTAAAACATATGTAAGAAGGTTTAGCTCAGCTTGGTATCACGTTATTAGTCATAGATCCCTTGCCAAGTAGTTTCAATTTTAAAATATCATATTTGATATTTTTTGTAGCAGCTATGCGAGCATTATAAATAAGTTACACCGTTTTACATACAATTTGCATACAAAATTGTTGTTTCACACAACTTACATAAATCAGCATACATTATATTGTTGTATATATTTTGTATGTTATTTGTATGTTATCGAGGTGACTTAGTAAGGTCACCATGGAAAGTCGTCATGGAAAAGCAGTTGTGTCCAAGCTATTAGCTAATCGCCACCAAGGGTTCCAGCACTCACCACAAGACCATTTCTATGGCGACACAAGCGCCACTAAGACATTCAAAATTTATTATTTTTTTCGACATGATATATAGATCAAAATCCGATTTGTAACATTTTCTTGGGAGTATTACTACAGTGTTGGAAAAAAAATTTCATTTTTGCTATGACATTCATGGTGAATGACTTTTTATTTAATTGATTCTATTGTTTGGTAGCAATTCCCTCTATAGATGAGAACTGAGAATTACAATAAAAGGGAGGTTGTACTTCAATAAGGGGTTTTGAAGCTATACAGTTTTGAAAAAGTTGTGTATAAAGGGGGAGCTAGCATAAGGGGTTGGATCAGTGATGCTGATACCTGAGCTGGCCTGGCACAACAGATCGAGGTACTTTGCCATTAATTATAAGAGAGAAAAAAAGGTACTGCAAGTGTAACATGTTTTGTGAACGAGACGACAAGATCAAACAACTTGGGATTAGGGTTGTTCATTTGGATCGGTGTATACGGTCGAAATAGATTTCGGCCTTCGCACGTCCAATCGAGTTCGAATGATGATCGATCTAACTGAGATTCCGAAGATGGAACAAATAAGGCTAGAACCAGAGGGGCCGATCCATGTCGAGTTAGACATCATTTTTGAGCTCGAATCCAAATCGAACTACGACGCAAAGTAAAGCTATCATGTTTACGATTCAGAGACCAACCAACATTGACCCCAAATCTATTCGAGAGCTCGAGTCAGAATCGAGCTCAAACCGAGATCGAAGGCTCGAGGCAAGATCGAGCTCACAGACAAAGCCGTTGCAATCCCACTAGCGAGAATCTTGGCAGAAATTGTGGAAAGGTTGATTTATCATCGGTCTCCCACTGAGTATTTTTTTATTATGCTTAGAGCAGGGACCCTCTATTATGAAGGTCATGGTTATCATTTATAAGCGGGGCAGGTTTTCTCAGGATTACATTGTAATAAAAACGCTATATCCTCCCACAGTTAAGAATAGTTCTTTTAGATTTCTTAAATTTATTCTATTTGTTGAGGCCTAAGATCCATTGTTCCTTACAACCTTATCTATTTCGCATTCCTTGCAATCCATATTTATATTTCTATTTATCCTTACAATTTGTATCAAGTTACGCCACATATCCTTGGAACTACGTATAAATTCAACTCTATCTATTTTTCGGGTAAACAGTTTGGCGCCCACCGTGGGGCCAAGGATAACAGTGGTTATTTGATACGAATCTGAAAAAACACGTCATTGTGTTTTGCGCTTATTTCCGAAAACATCTTGAATTTCGGATCAGCTACAAATAACCATCAATCAAATGGCTTTACCGATCGATAACGGGGCCGGTCTTCAAGACGAAAACAACAACTTGACACCCAATACTGAAAGACCACTTGTGAACACCATTGGAGCTCGAATCAGAGCGTCAATTGATATCAATTCGCATGTAGCCATTGAGGCGAACCTACATGCTGAACCCGAGAATAGCATCCATGGTGGAACTCGATCTGCAGTTCGAGATACTCAAAACGTCGAGGAAAACGGTGTTAGCTTGCGTATGATTTTCAAAATATTGCAAGCCCAACAGGCAGCAATAGCCCAGTTGCAGAGCCAAACCCAGCTACAAAGCAGGCCGGAGCCCAATCCACCCCGAGAAACCACCCACAGAACGGAACCAGCCATAGTGAAGTCAAATGAGCAAGAATCGGGGACTACTCCCGAAATTGTTAAATTACTCGAAGAACTCACAAAGCGAGTCGAAGCCAACGATAAGAAAGTAGAAACTTATAACTCTAGGGTCGATCAGATCCCGGGAGCTCCACCAATGATAAAAGGGTTGGATTCAAAAAAATTCATGCAAAAACCCTTTCCCTTGAGCGCAGACCCAAAACCAATCCCAAAAACATTTCGTATTCCAGAAATTCCCAAATATAACAAAACGACCGATCCCAACGAGTATGTCACTTCTTACACATGTGCCATTAAGGGCAATGATTTAGAAAATGATGAAATCGAATCTGTGTTGCTGAAAAAATTTGGAGAGACCCTCTCGAAGGGGGCGATGATTTGGTATCACAACCTACCGCCAAACTCCATCGACTCGTTTTCCATGTTTGCAGATTCTTTTGTGAAAGTACATGTCGGCGCCATAAAAGTCGTAACAAGGAAGTCGGACCTCTTCAAGGTAAGACAAAAGGATAACGAGATACTGAGGGAATTCGTATCTTGTTTCCAAATAGAACGAATGGACCTGCCACCAGTCACAGACGACTGGGCCGTTCAGGCTTTCACTCAAGGTTTGAACGAGCGAAGTTCGACGGCTTCACAATGATTAAAGCATAACCTGATCGAATACCCAGCCATCATATGGGCCGACATGCACAAACGGTACCAATCAAAAATTAGGGTTGAATATGATCAATTGGGGTCTAAACTCGTTGTTCGAGGGGTTACCAATCGGGAACGAGGTTTAATTGGAGATCGATACCAACCGTACAATGGAAGCCACAGATTCAGTGAATCACGACATAACCTCATGCAAAATAACAAATGAAGCGATCGAAGTCATGGCTCCCGATGGCTGATAAACTGAAGCAATTTCAATAGGCCTGCCAGATTTAAGGAAGCACCTCGGTTATCGGAATATAACTTCAGCGTCGATGCATCCGCCATCGTATCGGCTATCGGACGCATCAAAGATACTAAATGGCCTCGACCCATGCAGACCGATCCTACTCAAAGGAATCCCAATCAAACATGTGAATATCATGGCACCCATGGCCACAGAATGGAAGATTGCAGGCAACTTAGAGAGGAAGTAACCCGGTTATTTAACAAAGGGCACCTTCGGGAATTTCTGAGCGATAGGGCGAAGAACCATTTTAAAAACAGGGATTTCGGCAAGCAAAACGAGTAAGAAGAACCGCAGCACGTCATTCACATGATCATCGGCGGCGCCGATACCCCTCAGGGGCCAGTGCTTAAACGCACTAAAACATTGATTGTGAGGGAAAAGCGATCTCGAACACAAGATTATGCATCCATAGGGACTTTGTCCTTTGATGATGAAGATGCAGAATGAGTCATTCAACCTCATAACGATGCACTGGTAATATATGTACTCATGAATAAAACTAAAGTTAAGTGTGTGTTGATCGATCCAGGAAGCTGCAGGAGGTTGTCTAACAGCTCGACCTGCAGGAGCAGATCGTACCCGCAACTCTGGTTCTAAACGAATTCAATATGGCATGTGAAACCATCAAAGGCGAGATAATCCTACCAATAAACGTGGCCGGAACCATCCAGGAAATGAAGTTTCACGTGATCGAAGGCGACATGAGATACAATGCCCTTTTCGGAAGGCCATGGATCCACAACAGTGTACGGAGAACAACAAGCAGCAAAAGAAATGTTTGCCGTCGAGGAAGCGAAATCAATATCCTCGCCTTCACCAATAAAGGGATCGGGCTCAAAAGGAGAACGAGACACCAAATAGCAATCACAGACGTCGGCTTCGACCCAGCAAGATAACCAGAAGATCGAAGAAGATGATGATCAAAGGGTCCATCAATTTTTCATGATTCCCGATGAATTCGATGCCACCAAATCAACAATTGAGGAACTATAGCAAGTCACATTAATCGAGCACTGGCCCGAGCGAAAGGTATACTTGGGAACAGGGTTGAGCCTCGAACTCAGGAAGAAACTTGTTCAATTTCTTATCGATAATATTGATTGTTTTGCCTGGTCCCATTTAGGTATAACAGAGATTCCATCGGACATAACGATGCATCGGCTAAGCTTGGACGCTAAGTTCAGACTGGTGAAGCAAAAGAGAAGGCCCCAATCTGAGGTAAAACACGCATTCATAAAAGATGAGATAACCAAACTTCTCAAAATAGGGTCCATTCGGGAGGTGAAATATCCCGAATGGTTAGCCAATATAGTTGTAGTGCCTAAAAAAGGAAACAAACTTAGAATGTGTGTGGACTATAAGGATTTAAACAAAACATGCCCCAAAGATTCTTTTCCGCTGCCCAACATCGATCGTATGATCGATGCCACGGCCGGCCACGAGATCCTCACTTTTCTCGATGCCTATTTGGGGTATAATCAAATCCAGATGAGCCTAGAGGACCAGGAAAAACTTCATTTGTCACCAAATATGGAACATATTGTTATAATGCGATGCCCTTCTGGATAAAAAATGCAGGGGCTACTTACCAATGCCTAGTAAATAAAATGTTCGAAGAACAAATAGATAAATCAATGGAAGTTTACGTTGATGATATGCTAGTTAAGTCCCTGCCCGTAGAGGACCATTTGACCCATTTGCAGGAAACGTTCGAGATTCTGAGGAAATACAACATGAAGCTCAACCCCGAAACATATGCTTTCGGGGTCGGTTGGGGCAAGTTCCTTGGCTTCATGGTGTCGAATCGAGGAATCGAGATTAACCTCGATAAAATCAAAGCCATCAAATACATCACCATCGTGGACATCGTGAAAGCTATATAAAGGCTAACGGGACGGATTGCAGCCCCAGGCCGATTCATTTCGAGATCATCATATCGAAGTCACAACTTTTTCTCTCTACTCAAAAAGAAGAATGGTTTCGCTTGGACCCCGGAATGCCAACAGGCATTAGAGGAACTAAAACGATATCTATCGAGCCCACCGCTACTTCACACTCCAAAAACAGACGAAAAACTCGGCTTATACTTGGTAGTATCAGAAATTTCAGTGGGCGGTGTCCTAGTTCGGGAAGAGCAAGGTACGCAATTTCCCATTTATTATATAAGTCGGACCTTAGGAGAAGAAGAAACTAGATATCTGCACTTAGAAAAACTGGCACTCGCACTAATAAACGCCTCTAGAAAGTTAAGACTGTACTTTCAATGTCACCTCATATGCGTATTAACCACTTGCCCGCTTCATAATATTTTACACAAGCCCAAACTATTAGGCCGATTAACTAAATGGGCCGTCGAACTCAGTGGATACGATATTAAATATCAATCCCGTATGGCTATGAAGTCTCAAATTTTAGCAGACTTCGTGGCCAATTTCACGCTGACCCTCGTACCCGAAGTCAAAAAAGAACTATTGAAATCGGGTACATCATCGAGGGTATGGACCCTTTTTACGGACGGGGCTTCGAACGTGAAGGGGTCTGGGCTAGGCATAGTTTTAAAGCCACCCACGGGTAATACTATTAGGCAATCTATTAAAACTAGCAGGTTGACTAACAACAAGATCGAGTATGAGGCCATGATTGCAGGTCTGGAGCTAGCTAAAAACTTGGGAGCAGAAGTCATTGAAGCCAAGTGTGACTCTTTACTGGTGGTGAACCAAATAAACAAAACCTTTAAAGTTCGAGAGGATAGAATGCAAAGGTATTTGGACAAGCTGCAGGTAACCTTGCACCGTTTCAAGGAATGGACTTTACAACATGTACCTCGAGAACAAAATAGTGAGGCCAATGCACTTGTGAATTTAGGATCGTCGGTCGAGGAAGGTGACTTGAGCCCGGGGACTGTCGTTCAACTCTCGAGATCCGTGATCGAAGAAGGTCATGCTGAGATAAATTCTACAAGCTTAACCTGGGATTGGAGAAATAAGTACATTGAATACTTAAAGAGCGGAAAGCTCCTATCGGACCCTAAAGATTCAAGGGCCCTATGAACCAAAGCTGCTCGATTCACGTTGGCTCCAAATGGAACGCTATACCGAAGGGCATTCGATGGACCATTAGCAGTATGCTTGGGACCGGGAGATACCGATTATATCCTACGCGAGGTATACGAGGGCACTTATGGGAATCACTCCGGTGCCAATCCATTAGTTCGAAAAATAATCAGAGCAAGGTATTATTGGATTGATATGGTCAAAGATGCGAAGGAATTGTTCGAAAATGTGACAAATGTTAAAGGTTTGCACCAATGATCCATCAACCCGGAGAGCAACTTCACTCAATCCTATCCCCATGGCCATTCATGAAATAGGGAATGGATATCGTTGGCCCTCTACCATCGACACCAGGTAAAGCTAAATTCATTTTATTTATGACTGACTATTTTTCTTAATAGGTCAAAGCAAAGTGACGAAATAGTACCCGACGAAATAGTATGTGACAATGGGAAACAATTTGTAGGAAGCAAAGTGACAAAATTCTTCGAGGATCACAAAATAAGAAGGATATTATCAACACTGTATCACCCCAGTGGGAACGGACATGCCGAATTAACGAACAAAACCATCATTCAAAACCTAAAGAAGAGGCTGAACGACGCTAAAGGAATGTGGAGAGAAATCTTACCCGAAGTCCTTTGGGCATATCGAACGATGTCAAAATCTAGTACAGGGGAAACCCCGTTCTCCTTAGTATATGGATCCGAAGCATTGATACCAGTCGAAGTCAGCGAACCCAGTGCCAGATTTCGATACACGATAGAAGAATCAAATAACAAGGCTATGAACACTAGCCTCGAATTATCAGACAAAAAACGAGAAGCTGCTCTCGTCCAATTGGCCGGCCAAAAGCAACGAATCGAAAGATATTATAATCTAAGAACCAAGCTCCGCCATTTCAAGTCCGGGGACTTAGTTCTAAGGAAAGTCACCCTCAATACCCGAAATCCAAATGAAGGAAAACTAGGACCGAACTGGGAAGGACCATATCAGGTTCTCGAGAACGTCGAAAAGGGATCATACAGACTCGGTATTATAAACGGCAAACAACTATTAAGCAATTGGAATGTGTCACATCTAAAACGATACTACTGCTAAGGTACGTCCCCTCCATATTCATTTACATTTCAAAACTGACCCTTGCAGAAGTCCGATCAGGAGTTAAGATGGCTCCTTCGATACGAAGCCATAGATCTGAAAGCATGCGTTGCACTCTTTTTCCCTTGGACCGATTTTATCCCAAATGGGTTTTTCGGCAAGGTTTTTAACGAGGAAATCAATGATCGTGCTGCACCTACAAAAGTATCCGAGGACTCTTTACAATCGACCTCGAATACTGGGGGCATTAAGGCCCTCAAATACATGAAGTTCAGTTGCAAGAAATATTTCGCAATAACAGGGTTCCAATAGGGAAAGTTGTAAGATCCAAATGGTCAAAACCAACCATGCTCATGTAGTTGGCCCGAACCCAGGCTCAAAACATTAACACACATGTAGTGACTTGAAAAGAAAGTTCTCCTCTTTACCGGCATCTTATACCCAAGAAAAATTCCTCTATTTAGAGATTTATTACGCATGCGGGCTACATTACTTCGAGTTCGAATCATTCACTCGACTACTAAGCCTACGGGCTACTTTTTATTTCGAGTTCGAGCAAGCACTCACTCGACCATTATGCCTACGGGCCATATTACTTCGAGTTCGAATCATTCACTCGACTACTAAGCCTACGGGCTGCTTTTTATTTCGATTTCGAGCAAGCACTCACTCGACCATTACGCCTACGGGCTACATTACTTCGAGTTTGAATCATTCAATCGACTACTAAGCCTACGGGCTACTTTTTATTTCGAGTTCGAGCAAGCACTCACTCGACCATCATGCCTACGGGCTATATTACTTCGAGTTCGAATCATTCACTCGACTACTAAGCCTACAGGCAACTTTTTATTTCGAGTTCGAGGAAGCACTCACTCGACCATTATGCCTACGGGCTACATTACTTCGAGTTCGAATCATTCACTCGACTACTAAGCCTACGGGCTACTTTTTATTTCCAGTTCGAGCAAGCACTCACTCGACCATACAGCCTACGGGCTATATTACTTCGAGTTCGAATCATTCACTCGACTACTAAGCCTACGGGCAACTTTTTATTTCGAGTTCGAGGAAGCACTCACTCGACCATTACGCATATGGGCTACATTACTTCGAGTTCGAATCATTCAATCGACTACTAATCCTACGGGCTACTTTTTATTTCGAGTTCGAGTAAGCACTCACTCGACTATTATGCCTACGAGCCACATTACTTCGAGTTCGAATCATTCACTCAACTACTAAGCCTACGGGCTAATTTTTATTTCGAGTTCGAGCAAGCACTCACTCGACCATTACGCCTACGGGCTACATTACTTCGAGTTCGAATCATTCACTCGACTACTAAGCCTACGGGCTACTGTTTATTTCCAGTTCGAGCAAGCACTCACTCGACCATCATGCCTACGGGCTATATTACTTCTAGTTCGAATCATTCACTCGATTACTATGCCTACAGGCAACTTTTTATTTCGAGTTCGAGAAAGCACTCACTCGACCATTATGCCTACGGGCTACATTACTTCGAGTTCGAATCATTCACTCGACTACTAAGCCTACGGGCTGCTTTTTATTTCGAGTTCGAGCAAGCACTCACTCGACCATTATGCCTACGGGCCACATTACTTCGAGTTCGAATCATTCACTCGACTACTAAGCCTACGGGCTACTTTTTATTTTGAGTTCGAGCAAGCACTCACTCGACCATTACGCCTATGGGCTACATTACTTCGAGTTTGAATTATTCACTCGACTACTAAGCCTACGGGCTACTGTTTATTTCCAGTTCGAGCAAGCACTCACTCGACCATCATGCCTACGGGCTATATTACTTCTAGTTCGAATCATTCACTCGATTACTATGCCTACAGGCAACTTTTTATTTCGAGTTCGAGAAAGCACTCACTCGACCATTATGCCTACGGGCTACATTACTTCGAGTTCGAATCATTCACTCGACTACTAAGCCTACGGGCTGCTTTTTATTTCGAGTTCGAGCAAGCACTCACTCGACCATTATGCCTACGGGCCACATTACTTCGAGTTCGAATCATTCACTCGACTACTAAGCCTACGGGCTACTTTTTATTTTGAGTTCGAGCAAGCACTCACTCGACCATTACGCCTATGGGCTACATTACTTCGAGTTTGAATTATTCACTCGACTACTAAGCCTACGGGCTACTTTTTATTTCAGATTCGAGCAAGCACTCACTCGACCATTATGCCTACGGGCTACATTACTTCGAGTTCGAATCATTCACTTGACTATTAAGCCTACGGGCTACTTTTTATTTCGAGTTTGAGCAAGCACTCACTCGACCATCACGCCTACGGGCTATATTACTTTGAGTTCGAATCATTCACTACTAAGCTTATGGGCTATTTTCATTTCAAGTTCGAGCAAGCACTCACTCAACCATTACGCCCACGGGCTATATCTCTTCGAGCTCGAATCATTGACTCAACTAATAAGCCTAAGGTCTACATCACTTCAAGTTTGAGTAAGCACTCGCTCGATTATATGCTACGAAAGTCCAAATTTGATTAAATTGTTTAAATCATTCATAAGGCACGAATAAAGTCTTCACAAAACAGAAGCAAGTCGGCAAAATTATTTATATACAAAATTATCTACATGGTTGATTACAACGTAAAAACTAAAGACTAAACTTCTTGGTCAGGAGCTGTCTCTTCTTTATCAGGCTCCCCCCATTCTCGGATCCGCTCTTACTCCCATCATCATCATCATCATAGTCATCATTATCACCATCAGAAACCAGAGCTTCAGCATCGGCTTCAGCATTGGACCTTTTTACCTCTTCAGCGAGATCAAAACCACGAGCATGGATTTCCTTGAGGGTTTCCCTTCGGGATCGGCACTTAGAAAGTTCAGCAACCCAATGTGCTCGAGTATCGGTGGACTCGGCTGGCTTTCTTGCCTGGACCTGGGCAACTTCAGCATCGGCCTGATAGACGTCCACGAGTGCATCGGCCTTTGCCTTTTCAGCATCAGATTCGGCCTTGGCAAGTACAGAGGCCAACCGAGCCTCAAGCTCCTCTATTCTTCTTGCTTGAACCGGGCCTTTTTCCTTCATTCTCTGAAATTGGGTTTCGGCCGATGATAACTAGGCTCGGCAGTTTCTTTTTCTGCAGCAAAGCGGTCTATACCTTCTTTCCACTGCAAACACTCCACTTTTATTACGTCGACCTCCTCACGAAGCTTCCCGATCATCTCGATTTTTTGCTGCAGTTGTGAGAACGAAAAGTTAGCCATCGTTCAGGTATCAAGCCCATAGGCTTTCAAAAGTATCATTACCTGCTCAGATAAATCGATCTGATCTCGATAAGCCTTGGTCAAGTCAGCTCAGAGGTCTTTTACTTCCTCTTCTCTCTGACCTAAGAGAAGTCTTAGGGAGTTCCTCTCATCAGTAACCCGTTGAAAGTTGGCCTCGTATCGACGCAGCTCATTTTGGGACCGAGAACATGCTTCCCAATGAACTGCCGCTGCCTACAAAGAAACAAGAAATGAAGTTAACGGAAAGTAAACATAAAGGTAGTACCGAAAAAACAATTTTAAAAGCTTACCTGATTCAAAGCCGGCCGCACCCCATGAAAAAGATCCGATTCATCACCAGTACCGGCAACGTTCTCGATACCGGTAAACAGATCACGAAATAGATCCTCTGTATCGTGAGGTCTATCTAGATCGAAGGCCCCCAGAGCTTGGGCTTCCCGAATCACCCCTTCAGAAAAAGCGGGAAAGGTAGGCGAATCTTCGATCGCTGCTGCCCCAAACGAATCACCTGGAGCATTCTCTTCAGTTCGAAGGGATTCAAGGGCCCCTTCAGTCATATCCCCCATCCGTTGGCTCCGATGAGATACGTCTCCGATCTCTGATAATTCAGGGACTCCACCCGAATCTTTCTCCAGTATATCCTCAGTTCGAGGTAGAGCCTCATGGAGCATCATCGATCCAGCTGCCGATGGGGCATCGATGGTTCTCTTCGTTCGGGCCGCCAGCGCAGACCCATCATTTTCTTCTTCTTCTTATTCATCTTCATCCCTTAGACGCAGAACTGATTCCACAGTCAAAGGAATGACATTCTTGTTCGGCTTACGAGCCTTCCTCTTTTTTGGTTTTAGATCTTCGGGAATGAAGGCTCTTTTTCTTTTATTTCCCTTCACCGGTTTTGGGACAGAGGCCAAAATTTCTTCCTCGTTGGACAAGGGCCTCAAAACCGAGTCTTTACCCAAACCTGCATATGGAAAATCTTAATAAAAAAAAACTAGAAAACCACCTCGTTCGAATCATCGAAGAGCACGAGAAAGGGGCTTACCATGATTTTTTGCCTCCCACCGACCCTTTGACAAATCACGCCATGAGCGCTCGGCGTATGTGGAAGTAGAAACAAGAGCTCGTGCCCAGTTCTTAAGATTGGGAACTGCTCTGGGCATTCAGGGAACCGCTACATCACAAAAGGAGGAATGTTGATGAGGGAAGAAATGAAAGAACAAAGTAGAAGTAACAGCAGGATCACACTTACGTTTTATATTCCACTCCTCGGGAAAGGGCATCTTTTCAACCAGAATCAGGTCCGAAGTCCTTACTCGAACGAATCTGCCCATCCAACCACGATCCCTGTCCTCGTCAATGCTCGAGAACAGAGCCTTGGTAGCCCGACACTGAAGTTTTATTAACCCTCCTCGAAAGAGTTGAGGACGGTACAATCGGATAAGATGGTTGAGGGTGAATAACATCCCCTAGATTTTGCTCACAAAATATCGGATCAGGATAATGATCCGCCACAAAGAAGGATGAACCTGGCCTAGAGTTACCTGGTATTGGCGACAGAAATCGATAATAACGGAATCGAGGGGACCAAAAGTGAAAGGGTAAGTATACACATTCAAAAATCCTTTCACGTGAGAAGTGATATCTTCGTCAGGAGTAGGAATTATTATTTCTTTTTCACCCCAATTGCAATCCTTCTTTAGCTATTTGAGGTGCTTTTCGGTTATCGAACACATGTACCTCGATACCGGCTCACACCTGCCAGGGACCGATGAACCTTTATCGACCTTAAAATCAGAAGTAAGAATACACGCCCCGGGAACGCACTCCTCATGCCATGGTTCTGCCGGTGTCTCATCGGCGACACATTATGAAGATGAAGCCTCCTCTTTCTAAGGAATGGTTTGTGATGTTTTCGCCATTTTCAAATTCAAAGTTGACGAATATAAGAAAGTGGCAAAGATTTGGTAGAATTGAAGAGAGGCTTTTGGGAAATCACGGATTTGCGGGTAAATCAGAAAATACGAAAAGAGACTTGGGAAATTTTGAAGATTGAAGATGTAAAAGCGTTAAATGGTAAGAGGAAGGGTTATTTATAGGCTTAAGCGATGGCGGTTAAGTATCAGTGGTGGCCGACCACCGTCTGACATACATTAAATTCCTTGAAAGACTAAACCGACGGGACAACTATCACATGCATCATGATCGAGCCCGATGGAGACGTCAGGTTATAATCCGATCAAGATGTCAAAAAATCATATCGTTTATCACCACATTCTTCCTGAAAAAAAGGGACTATCTGTATACGGTCAAAATAGATTTCGGCCTTCGCACGTTCAATCGAGTTCGAACGATGATCGATCGAACTGAGATTCCGAAGATGGAACAAACAAGCCGATCCATGTCGAGTTAGACATCGTTTTCGAGCTTGAATCCAAATCGAACTACGACGCAGAGTAAAGCTATCATGTTTATGATCCAGAGACCAACCAACATTGGCCCCGAATCAATTCGAGAGCTCGAGTCAGAATCTAGATCGAGCCAAGATCGAGAGCTCGAGTCAGAATCGATCTCAAACCGAGATCGAAGGCTCGAGGCAAGATCGAGCTCATAGACAAAAGCCGTTGCAATCCCACTAGCGAGAATCTTGGCAGAAATTGTGGAAAAGCTGATTTATCATGGGTCTCCCACTAAGTATTTTTTTATTATGCTTAGAGCAGGGTCCCTCTATTATAAAGGACATGGTTATCATTTATGAGAAGGCCGGTTTTCTCAGGCTTACATTGTAATAAAAATGCTATATCCTCCCACAGTAAAGAATAGTTCTTTCAGATTTCTTAAATTTATTCTATTTGTTGAGGCCTAAGATTCATTGTTCCTTACAATCTTATCTATTTCGCATTCTTTGCAATCCATATTTATATTTCTATTTATTCTTACAATTTGTATCAAGTTACGCCACATATCCTTGGAACTACGTATAAATTCAACTCTATCCATTTTTCGTGTAAACAATCGGATATCCGAAATCCGAACCGATGCGTTCAATTTCGAATTTCGGATTTCGGATTGAATCGGATTTCAGATTGTGTTTATTAAAATTTCGGATTTCGGATCGGATTCGGATTGCATTTTCTAGAATCAGAAATCCGAAAATCCGATCCGAAATATGCTAAATCCGATCCGATCCATGCACAACCCTACTTGGGATCGAGTGCAAAGGTGCTTTCAATATTTGTGCAAAATTCCCATACCAAACTAGCTAGCAAGTCCAGAGAGGACGAAACTATTGAAATTAAGCAACCTCATTGAAAAATAGTTAGAGTTTACGAAGTCATTAAAAAATTGTCACTATTTTAGCTGAAACACGGAAAGTTCCAGCATAATATGATGGATTTTGGAGCTCATGCGTATAGCTAGCTTCCAGCATATTATGTTGGAACTCTAACACATTATGATGGAATCTCATAGGTAAAAAATACAAACTGCAGCATATTATGCCAAACGTTCTAAATCAGGCTGATTTTCCCGTCATTAGTAGCTAGCTAGCCAGGCCCACCAACTTTAATTTGGACCATATATACATACATACTCCACATAATAGCTAGCGTTCGTCTCTATCTTTACGGCTGTTATGCAAAACTGCTGCAACTCTCCCTCGAACTGTTACTATCAGGTAACGACAGACTCCCCTCCCTACCCGCACTGCACAGAGATATAGTACGTTGTAATTAATTGCACTGAGTTTGGTTGTTTTCTGGGATCTGGTGCATGGCAATTCTTCTCATTTGTCACTGTTAGGGCCAAACCTCCTTTTTCTTACAACTCTCGTTCTGTCATCTTCAATTCCTCTCTGTCCAGCCACTACATACATATATAAGAGTACATTCATTAATCATTTAATACTTTCATTTTAATATTAACAGAACGTATAAGTCTGCTAGTCAAAAACTTCAAATTTTCAGTTATTGCTTTGTAGTGTGAGCCATTTCCATATATATGATCTGGAGATGACCAGCGGGCCTTGGCTCTATCTCCTATTTTTTAACCTCCTTCTCTTCTTCTAAACCTCTTTAACTTTTTTTTTCCTGATATATTCCTTAATTTCTTCTATAGACCTCCTCCATTTTGCAACCTAGTCTAGGCCGCACCAGCTTTCAGTTGCGATTTCCATTAATGAATTGAAATTTTATTTAATTTCTTCTTTCTGTTTTAGAAAAGCGGGACCCACCCTATTCCTATGTCCTAACGAATCCCATGGTTCTTATCGGATACTAGGAGAAATATATAGTCGGATTGGGATGGGGAAAAGATTTACAGTACTGGTCGTCTTTTTGTAAATTAAACTGCCACGATCCTCATTCAGCAACGCTGCCCTCGTCCACATGAGAGAGAGAGAGAGAGTTTGGTATTAATTGAGTTTTGAAAGAGAAAATCTCTCTCTCTCAGTCTTTACTGCCTTCCCAGGCTAAACATATAATGTTTCATCATCTAACAAGCTAGCTTTGTATAAGTGTAGCGCCTTCAAAGAATGTCATGTAACGTGTTTGATTGCATATGAATTTTAAGAGAAAAAAGATAATTATTTTTGAAACTTGTAATCTAAAACAACTTATAAACTTTTGTGTGGTCATAAATTATATGCAAAATGAGCAGTTTTAAATTAAGTTATCTTTAGAAAAAAAAATCATTCTTTTTGAAACAAATTATAAAGGAAAGTGTGTCACAAAAAAACAGGAGGAAGGGAGTATATAACTATTTTACATTCCTCAATCCACACATATAGTTATCCCCTCCCCTTCCCTCCCCGGGTACTCACAAATAGTGTGTAACTATTTTACATTCCTCAATCCACACATATAGTTACGCCCCCCCCCCCCCACCCGACCCCCTGGTATTTTTAAGTATATATAACTATTTTACATAAATGTATGACTAAAGTAGAGTAGGACTTAAATGAACATGAGCTGCCTAGCTAACCCCTAGAAATTAGAATGTGGTCCCTGTCGTATATTTCATTCCCACTTTTCCATGTGCCGCTTCATCTTTAGAAATTAGAACGTGGCCTCTTTCCTTTGCTGTACTCTTTTTATACGTAAATAATATAGGCTGGTATTTTTAAGAATTCTCAAATGAACGCTTTCTTTTACTTTGAATAAAAATTTGCACATTTTGGAGATGGA
This sequence comes from Nicotiana tabacum, assembly GCF_000715075.1. Lineage (NCBI taxonomy): Eukaryota > Viridiplantae > Streptophyta > Magnoliopsida > Solanales > Solanaceae > Nicotiana > Nicotiana tabacum. Next base: position 476,377 of record NC_134094.1, read on the forward strand.
TTTAACTTATAAAATATTAATCGTGTAAAGAATTTTATATGTACTAATCAATCCTGTTAAAATCAGTGAAGTATAAAACGCAGATTGGTCGACCTTTTATCTATAAATTTATCGGAAAAGGTCCAAAATGTGCCTAACCTATTAGATTTGGCTTAAGTTTACCTTCATTCCACCTATTGGACCGTTTCCTATTATTTATTCGGCACAATCTCAAGGCACGACACCAATCCCCATGAATTTTTAATTTTATAAAGGTTAAATTTACATTTAAAAAATATGCGTATTAAATATGAAAAATTAGTATGTATAGTAAATACATTAAAGTTTGTATAAGGTTCAAAGGAAAAAATGTACAGATCATTCAACGTGAAATTATAAGCCATTAAATTCTTAATCACAGAACAACAACAATAACAACAAACTCAATGAGTTTCTACAAGTGAGGTCTGGGGAGAGTAATAATCACGTAGAACAACATATTAAATTATACTCCCTCCGTTTTAATTTATGTCAACCTATTTCCTTTTTAGTCCGTGCCAAAAAGAATGATCTCTTTCTTTATTTGGTAACAATTTACCTTTATGTAATGATTTATAGCCACACAATATATATGTGCCTCATTTTACATCACAAGTTCAAAAGTGTTCACTCTTTTCTTAAACTCCGTACACACTTAAATAGGTTCACATAAATTCACATAAATAGTATTCAATTGCAATGATCTACACATGAAAAGGTTGTATGCGTGAAGACAAGCATATGGATGAACGATCACTATCAGAAGAGTTAAAGAATTATAATCCGACTCAGATGGTATTTAAGGGTGTTGCCGATCGAGCTGCATGCGCTAGATAAGATACTACGTACTAAGGTTGTGATGTATATATGTATATAGGTAGGTAGAAATTAGCAGAGAGAATGTACTGTGAAACGAAGAGATGGCAGGCTGCAGTTTCGCTAACTAAATCGTGAAAAGCTCAGCAGATGGCACACAAAAGGTTTTGTTATGTTTGTCTGCCCACAACCCAGCCAACACACCAGACTCACTGTCCATACGCTTTAATTTTTTGGCTCCCATCACTTTATATATATGCCATGTCATGTGTTTCATCAATCTCTATGGACTTTTTACACTAGATTAATTAATGGAATTCTTGTTAGCTTGCTTTGTTTCAAATAATTAAGTAGAGTAGGAATACCTTTAAACCTTGAATCTATGTACTAGCTACTCAAATATGTGAACTGTAAAGACTTACTAGACTAGGATAGACTTTAATTATGTTGACACTTGATTCGTGATAAGTGGAGTAGTAGGTTAGCTCCCAGTCAGATATATCCATGACACCTATATAGCAAACCTGCTTCCGCACCCTAATTGAGCCACACCGAACCAACCCCCATAATATTAAGAGAGAGAGAGAGATTATTCAACTTTGCCACCAATGAGCTTCACTTGAATTTACATTGACAAACAAAATCACTTGAAATTTATGCTCTAATTTACCTGACATGACTCGAAAAAACAATATCCCCCCCCCCCCCCAAAATTAACTCTAAGCTAGTTGGTTGGACATCTTATAGTATAACAAATTAAAGATGTTACAAAAGAGGGGTGGACTGGACCTGACCCCTAGGCCCAAGGCTACATAAAAGTATATTCTAACTTCGCCTCCTAGTATATATTCTAGCTTACTAAAAATTTGCCTTATTAATCTTCTGCTAAAGCTTGGCAACTGCCACTGATCAAGTTGGTAAGGCCCTTTGGAACCTCTAGGCAGCTGTTGAAATGTGTAATAGATGTTAGCCTTATGTAAGTATTGAGTAATAGTAAGATCATTTTGCTTCAAGTTTTGGAATTGCATGTTAAGATTGAGAATCATTGTGTTAGAAGGGAAAGATAAACAGCTTCAAGGGCATCCCAAACTCCTTTCGATGAGTTTAATTAGGCAATGGCTATTGAAAATGTTTCTTCAGAAAGAGATGAGAATAGAACACTCAAGATCATTTGATCAGGTTGTATATATTGAATGTAAGCTGCATTTTGTTTGTTGACATTTGTACCTTCAATTGAAATTTGAGATGGTGGACATGAAAGGCTTTCATCAACTTAGCTATATATGGACATTTTATCACAAAGGAAAGGTGGTAGTACGCCAAAATAAATATTTTGCGGCTGCTAACTTGATTTAGATAACTGTGAAGCTTCTAATGGAGGTACTGGGTGATTAGCAAGAAATCAACAAGGACAAAGCGTTTTCCTCGCTAAAAACTTCAGAGATAATAGAACTAACAAAAATAAAAATTAGAAGATGGACTGGGTTTAGGTAAGTCTAGTTTCCTTTCACATACTTAGGATGCCCTAGCTATATTGGAATAAAAAGGTATACCATTTCATAGACCTTGCCACAAAAGTGCGGGCGTTGGCAAGGAGCTTTTCTCTTTTGCGGGAAGAGTAATAATATGATCGAGCATATAATATCTCAAGTCCAAAAAAGTATTGGGGAGAGTAAGTCAGGACATGGTACACACATGCTCCAGCTTACCGAGGACATGATCGTTGATAGAAAGGTGTGAAGATCGAGAACTAGGGTAGAAGGGTAGTAGATAGTTTCACGTTTATTCTTTTCTTACATTAGTATCAATAGTATTCTCTTACTTTATTATACTTAGATCTTTATTACTATCGATTGTTTCTTTTGCTTCAGAGTTCTTATTATTTTATTGCTATTGGTACTGCTTCTTTTTCATAGTTTCTCCACTACTGTATTTCTTTTCAATAATATTATGACTATGCTTTTTCTGAGCCGATAGTCAGTCGAAAATAGTCTCTCTTTCTTCACAAGATAGGGATAAGGCTGCGCACACATTTCCCTTCCTACACCCCATTTGGGAGATCACACTGGGTCTAGTGGAATAGCCAATTTACAAGTCCTTCAAATTACCCCATCTAAAGTATTGAGAATTATGGAAAGCCGGATGTGCCTAGTACATAAATATGGTAATTAAGAACTTAATTTCTATTTTTAGAATCTATCAACAAATTTTATTTCAGGTTAAAATCTCTATGGGAGATAAGTAAAACAATATGGATTGGAATGAACCTGGAATATAGTGTCTGTCAAGTGGCCGAATCCTACAAGACTAAACTGAGAAGTGTCATGGTCAAATGGGAAAAACCAGAAGAAAACTCATGGAAACTCAACACATATGGAAGCTTCATGGATAACCAAGGTAGAACAGACGCTGGTGGTGTTGTTAGAAATAGAATTGGGCACATGGTCATGGCTTTTGCCAACCCATTCCAATTCTTGACTAACAATTGCTCTGAAGTCCAAGCTGCCCTACAAGGATTCTTTGATGCTATGATCAGAATTGTCAATCTCAACTTGGAACTAGACTCACTCTTAGTAGTCAATATGATCCTCGGAATTTACAAGATCCCATGAAAGTTGCAATATGACATTGCTCAAATACAACACAAAGTCCAATAGAATAGTATCAAGCACTGCAAGGGAATGGAGTTGCGATTTATTATCTAAACTCGCAACTACCCTCACAGAAAAGAGAGCTTCTTGACGGAGAGTGATGACCTTCCTAATGAAGTGAGAGGAGCTCTTAGAATGAATAGGATGCAAATCCCAGCCTTTATAATAAGGGAAAGAAAGCATTCAGGATGATTTATTGAACCTCCATTGTCCCCTAATTGAAGAGCTATTGGTGTTCTAACTAGTCCCTATCCTTAGTAGCTCTTCACTTCTTTTGAATCATGTGCTTGCACGTTGTAGCTTTGGCATTAGACCAAAAAAACAGTAGCATTTTGATAATGTCTCTCTTATGGGAGGTATTGATTCTATGTCCTCCTCCTCAGTAGGTAGGGATCAATGTCAAATCCTCCACCACCAGAGAAGGTGGAAGCCTGGGTGGATGGATTAAGAAAAAAAAAGATGAAGTAGTGAGCATGATTGAGTGTTGTGGGTGAGGAAGAAGGGAGAGGATTGAATTGTGACTACGGAAATGAAGGCGGAGAAGAATCCGACATGGCTCTAATACCATGTAAACCACATATTATGTGTACACGGCTGAATGTGTATGTGTGTATATATATATACACACAAAATTGGGTTTCAAGCTAAGGGATAAGAGTGAATAGTTAGATAAGGACACAAAGTAGTATCTATTCTAGCCTATTCATTTTCCTTAGGATCGTCAGTTGAATATGACTGAGATGGGTATGCTTCAATACTCTTTGACAAAATAAAGCTCCTATAAGTGTCACCGAATGCAGACACCACTTCTGTGTATTATTTCATATAATCACAAGAGTGATAAAATATGAACTGGATGCTTACTTTTTATTTAGACTTAGCATCATTTTCAGTCTTATAAATGCATGGAAACTCTTTTTATCTCCCTCTAACAAAGTGCTGCGGCATATATGCTTTTTGGCAGAGTAATGAATCATCGAAAGTCAGACAGCAACTTGAGAAGAGAAAGGGTAGCTGCTGACTGCTGACAGGAAGAAGCTACTGAAAGTATGGAACAGTGACATTGACCGCAGTTAAACACGAACAACGAAGCAGCGATAAGAACATAACTTCCAATGGCAATAGAGTCCAAAATTAATTCATATTTCACAAGGAAGAAATTAACCTCAACTTTTTTCAGTTCCTTGCATCACCATCATCGTTCATCAGCCTGAAATGAGGCTGATGCTGCACCTTATAACTTACAAATACTGGTGAAAACAAATCACGAAAGACGACGTTAGATATCAAGTTTCAACCAAGAAGACGAAACAGAAGAAGTTGATCAAGTGAAAAAAAGCGCACATATACATAAAACAAGGCTCCTTTTCTTTGTCCTACTTCATTGATCGATCAAGTAACTCAACGAAAACTGTGGCATGACTACAGTTTGGTGATCGAACCCTGCCCTGCGCTTGGAAAATCAAACATAAAATAACCAGCATTTTTAGGATCTAGCTATAATATTGGGCAAAGTATTTCATCATCTCGATTAACTAGAAATATACACAAATTGAACCTGAAAATAGTAATCTTTCTATCTCAAAGACTTCCCATTAACATTGAATGAGCTTTGGTATGACACTGTGTCAAAATGAAGTAACGTCCAATGTGCTTTTTTTGTCCTCCTTTGCCAATATTATGACGAAGGGTGATGCACCGATCAGGAACACCTAGCAGATTAATTCTCTTCAATTCTCTATGTCTTTTAATGTATCTTTCTTGTAATTTGAATGGGCTTTGGTATGGTAGCTTGAAATGCTGATGGATCAAATATCCAAATCCAAGGACATGGATGCCTTGCCTTTGTCAGACGATTCTTCATCAGAGGGTACTACTTGGAGTGGGCTGTTAAAATTCCTTAATTGAAGAAAAGGGGTTGAAGACGTTGATAATGAAGAAGAAAAATGGGGAGCGTTAGAATAAGTTGTTGGGATAGTCGAGGATGAAAACATGTCAGAGTGATCCATGGGGCAATCCATATTCACTCCGAATAGCCTGAGTCGCTTTGCTGCCACCTTACCTTGAACCACCGGCACCGAGTTGAACACCATTGGCTCACCCCCACTACTTCCACCAACACTACTACAACCTCTTTGCATTTGCATTATTTCAAGCTCATGTTGTGATATTAATTGGGAAGCAGTGGCTCCCGATCTGGCATAATTTCCTGACCCGCCCGCACAAGGGTTTGCATTTACCACTGTGGCATTAGTGCTAATGCTACTATTGTTGAAACAAGTGTTGTAGTAAGCTGGACTAGTATTACCAATTCCATAGATGTAGCTATGCGGATAATGATGAGACTGTTGTTGTTGAGCGATATTGCTGCCTGCTTCCAGCAGCAAATTATGGGAATATTGTGAATGAGGATGTTGTTGTGTAAACGATGGTGCCGGCGGACCCCTTTGTAAGAAGAGGCGCCCATGATTCCAATTAGAGAAGTGGTGCGGCACCATAAAGGGATTCATGTCCGGGGCATCAGGACGGCGGCGCCAGTCGATGAAGAGACGATGCTTGACCAATTCACCAGCTCCGCGCTGAAATGAGACAATATCCCCAGCGTCGAGCTTCTTCTCCTTGACAAAGCGGCTCCAACCTTTAGTCATGACATAGCTTTGGCTGCTATTCCAGTAGGAATACCTGAATCTCCATGGCTTCCCATTTCTGTCTTCGAAATTCAACAGAAGTCCCCCCTTGTCGTTGCTAGAGGAATCCAGTGGGAAATACTTCTCGGCATGCTGTTTTGGAATGACTAAACGATTGAGCTTGCCCACGTCACTCGGAGTTACTACCTTATCGAACATATGTTCCCTCTCAATCAGGTGATGAGCTTCTCCTCCAGCAACCTCATCGCCGTCCCCATAATATCTGGTAGCCGTAGGGGAAGAATCCATCAACAGAAGCTCCGTACTTTCTCGGTGCTGTTGCTGCTGCTGCTGCTGCGAAGAGGATGTTGAAGATGAGGAGGAAGACTGAGAAAAAGGGCACATACCTTTTGAAGAGCCAGCTGCTTGTTGTTGGATCCCCCTTCTATTAGTAAAGAAATTCATGATCTGCGGCACACACCATCCAGTACTATAGAGCTTGTCCAAGGTATAGATCTAGAGAAGATGTGAAGTTGAAGATGGGAAACTAGCTACAACGAAATGATAAATAAAACAGTAGAGAAAAAGAGTTGTTCTAATAATGACTACTGATATATATGTACAACTTTTCTGACTCCCGGAGTGATAAGAGAGGATGAGTGGTTAAATGGTTCTAGGGTTAAAATTGAAAGAGCTCTATCTCTTTAGCAGGAAAGTTGATGATAAGGTACAGTTTGAGAAATATATATACAGTGAAACAAAAGAAGAAAGAAAGAAATTAAGAGGGATATCCAAGTTAGTCTAGCTCTCCATCAGCCCTAATTACAACATAGAAAGGGAAGCTAAGGTCAGTGCTTTTTTCATAGCCAAGAAAGACTCGTAGATGAAAGAGATTATTATTACTCATTAGAGAGAGAGAGAGAACGAAGGAGGATAATAATTTTAGGTAGTAGGATTATATGCGGTGATTTTAATTCTTAGCGGCTGCTTCCTGGAATCTTATCAAGTTTGGCAATTTTCATTACAATTATTCCTTCTTTCCTAGTTCGTTCACACTGAAAGAGAGAGAGACGAACCCACAAATTATCTGATTGGTTCCTGCGAGCTCGTCCTCGTCATCAGCCGGGGTGGTAGTCAAAGGGGATCGAGGATTTGAACTTACTTGGTTCAAATTCGTAACATTTAATTTAGTGAGTCAAAAATTTATTATTTTAAGGGGAGCCATGGAACAGTAAAAATGTCTCCATGTGACTTATAAGTTCGAATCATGGAAACAGCTACTAATATTTATATTAGGTTAGATTGTCTATATCATACCTCTTGGATGTGGTCCTTCCATGAACCATGCGTGAATACAGGTTGCTTCGTGCACTGAGTTATTTTTTAAAAAATTTATTATGTCGCACACATTTAATAATATTTTGGGCAAAAATATAGTATACAATCGAAAGTTACACTGGATACGCCCTGATGGTTGTATCAAAATTAAAATAATATTTCATATTAATTCTCATGATTTATATGGATCTTCACTACCTAACAGTTGACACTACTAGTGGAGTAGTTATTTTCATTTCTTCCTAAGGCCCACGAGACAAGAGGGCTAGCCAGCTGTTTCTTAAAGCACGGGTTTCTAATCTCTTCCTAATTTATGCAACTAGCCTTTCTCTTATATATATATATATAAGTACTCTTTTTCTTTTCTTTTTCTATAAGATGGGGCGGCGTATAATTAGGGTAAGTAGGCATTAGTGAGTAGCTGCTGTTGGGATGTGTTATTACAACAAGAGTACCATAGTACAGTAAATGTTTTAATACTACATACTAGGAGTACTTTAATTTGCAATTAAGGTTGGGGTAAAATAAATAAAATTAGCAAAAGTCCTTTGGTCCTAGTATATACTCCATATTAAAGGCGCGCACCACTTGAGAGAAATATCTTGTGTTCCTCTTAGCAATATTATTCTAGTACCGATCAAAAATGTTTTGGATTATTTACTTGCTGTCACTGCAAAAAGGGCCATATAAATCCTCAAGAGATTACAAGTTCTTAAAATTTTCATCATCTAGCTAGCATTCTTCTTTATTTGCTACTTTCTAGCTGTATTATATTATCACTCTCATAAACTCCTTTTAGCTTCTAAATGCTCAGGCCTAATTTCAATAAAAAAAGAGCTAAAAATAATACTACTAGCTAATAATATTAGTAGTAATAAACAACTTCAGAACCGTGGAAGGAAAAAAAGTAAAAGAAGGTGGGAAAATAGTGAATGCAATTATATTGGTGGACTGACAATGTGCAGAGAATGGGATAATCTATTCAATAACTAGATTGGGGGACCAAGTGCCTTCTTTTTTATTTTACTAAATACGAAATGAAAGAGAAGATTTCACTCCTGAGAACTTGTTCGATTGACGTTAGTATCTAACAACAACAACAATCCAGTATATTCTCACTAGTGGGGTATGAAAAAGTTAATTTGTACGCAGACTTTAACCCTAACCTAGGATAAAGAGGTTGTTTCCAACAAACCATCGGCTCCCTCCCTCCAAGAACTCCCCACCGTGTTCTTGGGTGACTCGAACTCACAACATCATGGTTGGAGGTGGAGGATGATCACCACTAGAGCAACCCACTATCTTAGGTGAAAGGAAAATAAAGGAAAGGAATGGGGGCTAAGGATGGGAGGAGAAATCGGGCAAATATTGGAGAATGCATTGGCCTTAGCCGGGAAAGAGAGGGCGGAGAGTGTATGATAAAGAGAGAGGACCACCTATATAAGCTAGAGGAAGCCATGCTGCCGCTGCATGCTAGCTGGTGAAATGCTCATATGGCCCATGTGGGGGATTCATATGAAAAGGCCATAATGCCAGTCTACCTATCTCTTTCCATCTCTTTCCAAAGAGTCTTCACGTTTGCACCAAATGAGAAAAGAAAAAGAGTCTTTCAGTTGAGCATGGTCTAGTCTCAACCTAACTACTAGTACTAGTATAGTAGTAATATTTGTTATATAAAATCCTATTAATTTGGTTTCACGTTGTTTAAGGTCCATTAAAGAAGGAACCCAATCTGACTAACGATATAGTGATCCTATCCGTCCCACCAAAAAAATGATGTATAGTTGTACACGGACAATTGCAATTAATTCTTATAGTACCAGTGCATACTAACTTGCTAAAGTAAGTCTTACTTTATTTTCGACATTACTAAATTAAGTTTATTATAGAAAGTTATTGTTACTGTAAATCATCTTAATTTGGCGGTGTAGAAAATTACTATTTTATCCATTACTTTGACTTGATACAAAACTTAAGAAAAAAAGAAGACTTTTGAAACACGGATCATAAAAACTTAAGGGGCAAATCTTTGTGAGGCTATAACATTTGTGTGACTATAAAAACTTCTCATTTAGGGTAAAATTAATAAAATAAAAATTTAAAGTTAAATTATTTTTAAATATAGAAATGTATCAGTCTTTTTAGAACGAACTAATAAGAAAATTGTGTCATTTAAGTTGTAACAGAGAGAGTATATAGTACTATTAGTTATTATACATAAATTAAACACATGTATTTATATACTAAACCAAGCTAACATTAGTAGTTAGTAAAATTTAAGTGATACTAAAAAAAGGGCAATCTGGTGCACAAGACATTTCGCATTCACGCAGGAGTCCGAGGAAGGTCCGCAACTCAAGAAGTATGATATAGACAGCTTACCATAATACAAGCATTAATTGATGCTTCGACGGCTAGAAACGAAGTTAGACTCTTAATTGATACTTACTTAATCATAGTTAAATGAAAAAGTGTGCTTGAAAGGCTCATTTATAATTAGTATTTATTTAATATGAACCCCAAGTGCATGCAAGTAAGCTTTTACTACAATATTCTGTCCATTATAGTCGTAGGCGACGGTCACTTTATTACATCTACGCTTATTGTACTGTACATACACCACTTCTGAATTTCTTCCCCCTCCTAATCCTTCTTTCATTATTGGTTATATCATGGCTTCTTTCTGGCAATTACGAACTCCTATTTCTTAAATTATCCTCCCCCACCCCACCCCCCACCCAAAAAAAAATAAAAAATAAAATCTCCTTTCCCTTTTTATAGTGAAACATTCAATGTATCATTATCATCATCTATATTTCCTTACCATGCTGGTCTTAGATTTTAAGTACATCAAACTACAGGGACATTAATTAAGCTCATCATATATAATTAATTATCTTCATGCTCCTGTCTCCTTAATTATTTTGAACATACTTCAAATCCTTCGTCGAAACTATTCCTATCTATTACAGTAAAGTCTTAATTATATTTATCACCTACTTTGTCTGTCCTCTACTAGATTAATAAGTAATTTCTATTATTTCGTAGTCAACTACTGTCGTTCCTTCCGTATAAACTCAAATTGTTAAGCAATACAACGAGACGTGTAACACTAATAAAGTGGTAATGCTCATGTGATAACTGATTAGAGCTTTCAAATCTACCATCTTTGTCTGACCAGCTCATAACAAAATGTTAGAGCAATATTATTTTAAAAACCATTTAATTAAGTAGACATTTGATAACCCAAATCAGAATGACACTGAAAGTGCCTCTTCGAATATTACTCCTGACGTTTGACTTGGAATAGTCTTGACATAGTTTTCCCTAAAACACTGAAGAAAAAAAACCGATAATTATATTTTTCTTTTTATGTTTTACTATCCACACATATATTAGCACGTATATGATAGTCATATGATCTTGTTTAGTTTTTTATAATTACATGGTAAATTGTAGTTGTTGCTCTTATTATCACATTTACTCAATATATATATTGAATGGTTCACATGATGTTTCAATTAGCACTTAGGAGTACTAAAACCCTGAAATGGGAAACAGATTTAAGGAGAAGTGGGCGAGAGAATAAAGGCAACAACAAAAGAGAAGCTTTTGAAAAAAATTGGGCAAGGTAGGTACTAGTATATATATTACGCGTGAGATAGGTGGTCCAATATGTAATAAGGAAAATTGAAGGATGAAACAACTATACTTAGTTTCACCGACGGATTATCTTGCTTTGACGAAATGTTGACGGCATAACACACCTGGAATTTTTCAGCTCTAAGATGTTTTGTCTACATATTTAAGATATTTAGAACGCTCAGAAGGTCTTTATAATTAAAGAGATCTATCATGATTGTATCGGTTGATCCTATTTCGCTCCGGTGCACTAAGTGTTGCTCCCAAACGCACACGCAAGTATACGTGGTCAACAAGTAATATATGATTGTAAGTCCAGATATTGTACCCACAGGGACTTGTGATTAACTATCAACTAAATTAAACCAAACAATTAATCTATTCAAGCACTTTTCTAAATTATGAATATTTAATAAAACTAAAATTAATCTAGAGTAACAAATAAAGAGATTAAAGAAAATAACGACAAGCTTAAAGACGAATTCAATGTGAGTGAATAGTCTAGAGCTATGGGTTAGCTAACAATCCCGTTGAGTTTTCCACTTAAATCGTCTAATTAATTTATCTGGTTTATTGGTTGCCAGGGTTAATATTGCTCGTAGCCTTCTCCCGAACTACAACTCGCCTATTCAAGCTAACCTAATGCCTATATTCCTATGGAATTAGAATTAACAAGAATACATTAATAATTCATGTATAGTAACCAAGCAAGGCAATTAGGTATATTCCTATCCTAACTGTGAATCCGCCCCTCCCCGCTCCCCCTCAGAGTTAAGATCTTGCTCTACTTAATCTTATATGCAATCTAGAATTCCTTTTCCCGAGTTCAATCCTAGATTCGTAGATAGTATTCAATTGGTGATCAATCAATCAAATAATTAAGCGCAATATTGAATAAATAAATCAATATGATAAAATAATAAAAATAATTCAAGTTTCAAACTACAACGTTCATGTAGCACCCAAAACTCTAGAACTAATAAACTATGAGATTAAAGGAAAAGAAGAGAAGAAAAAACTAGTTTGAAGCCTCCTCCAAGCGTGATGTTCTTGCCTCTGATCGCAAACCTCCCCCCAAGAATGGTGTTTAATGACTATTTATATGTGTATGAAAAAAACCTAAACAAAATAATCAAGTCCAAAATCAAATAGGAGACAAAATAGGCTTTAAAAATCCGGAACGCCCTCGCTACAGGCCTCGCCTCGCGAGGCAAAACGTGAGCTTCACCTCATTTTATCCCTGGCATCGCGAGCTCTAACGCGAGAAAATTTGCTCGCCTTGCCTAACTCTGTTTCGTTTTCAATTTTAATGCTTGCCTAACTTTTGCGTTCTTTCCTCTCATTGCTTTGTACGCCTTCAACCAACTTTTTGCCTTTAATAATTCAAATGCCATTGTGTCTCTTTTAATGACATTCTTCATTGCTGCCACCTCCTACTTGAACTCAATATTTTTTAAGCTTTGTAGTGATCTCCAGTTGTATTTGAGAATGAAGAGTTCCCTATTAATTCTTCAATTCAAGACTCCAATGCTTCAAATTTAAATTATGTTGCCATGCGTAACGACTGTGTATTTCTTTATTTTGCTCCAAATTTCATCTTTAACGTACCTACACATAAAATAAACTCAATTAAGAATAAATATAATATAGTTTAGCATTAAAGTGCCTAAATATAAGGTAATTAATGCACTAAAAATATGTAATTATAGCCAAATATCACCTTCCCACACTTAAATGTTGCTCGTCCTCGAGCAATCAGACTATACTTTATATAGACACGACCCTTTTAAACAATCCTCCTAACTCATCACACCAAGAATCTTTAAAATAGACTAAGCACAAGAGTGTAACATCTTCACCTCAAAATTTGACTCACAAGTACCACGCATTATTCACAACTCACTTATTTACTCTAACATAGAGGTCAATAACATTATCTTTCCTTCATGAATCAAGTGCCTTCACACAACAAAAGAGATTAGTTCCACACACATTAAAAATTTAAGAACAATTAAGAACTCAAGATAGAAAGAATTCACTCACTCTCAGAAATAACATTCATATGCCACAAAAAATGCGCCATAGGCTTGCCCGTAGTGTACTACTATACTAATCAAGCTCATTCAGTCCAGGATCAAGTAGGACTTTAATTGGTTGTAATGTAGGTTGCGGGTCGGGTAGGATACATTTGAATATAATAGTGACTATACCTCCCTAAGTACTTTAATACATACACTTTAACATTTAAACCCCATACTTATGTCAAACCATAACTCCACCTTCACATCAATGTATATTAACTCCATACTTCTTTAAGCATAATTATATCAAGAGTCACCACTATCAAGGAATATTTTTCACAGCGATACAACTATTTTTTTTCTTTCTTTCTTTTTCAATTCAAGTGGCTTTTATTTTTTTCAAAATAGTGCACCTTTCTCCTTATTTCATTAGTTCTACTCAAAAGCCAAATCAACCACCCCACACTTAAACTTTTATAAATTTTATAATAATTCAAGTGCTCATGAGAGGTGAAAAGGTTCAAATAGATGGTTAATTCAAACAAATGGGTAATGCTTGTAATGTGGTTGCCAAAGAAATAGGATTACAGGCTCAAAGGGTTAACTACGATACATAACAATTAGGCGGGTAAACTATATATATCTGGCTCAACAAAGAGACGCCTATATCACTTCTAAGACTGAACAACACTACTATTTTGCTTTGCAAACACACACGACAAGTTCTAGACATCAAATGCAATGCACAGAATAACACATAAACCTCACACGCACATGGCACATAACTCACTCAGGATTGGAATCATCAAGACACTCTAGTCAAAGCAGTTAAGCAAAGTTAAGATTATACAATTCAAGGTACTTATACAAGAGTCAAAAACTAAGCCTAAGCGTCACAACCAAAGTACTCACTATTCTCAAGGCATAACAAAGTCAAGAGATATTGCTCTAATTTAATTCATCTCACAGTGGCTCCTACTCCTAAAAAAATAAAACTAACTATACCCGGTTCCAACAAAACCCTTGAAAAAGAACCGCGATACAAAGAAAAATCAAGGGGGAATTATTACACTACCTAACAAAAGAAAATCTTTTTTGTCTTTTTTCTTTCAATTTAAATCCCTCAAGAAACCCGTCGAATGAGATCCATCGTCGGGAAAAGTCCAAAGTTTTATTAATTCTTTTTTTAACAAAAACTACTACACTAAGAACGAGTACTACAACTAAGCTAAGATAGCACATAAAAACACCCAGACAATCTCCTCACCCCACAATTAAAATTTGTGCATTGTCCTCAATGAACACTATAAATAATAAGAGGGTAAAAGAGACTCCCTGGTAGGCTAAAGGCCGAAGAATTAGCAGCTCACGAGATACTCAGACTTCTCCCATGTATGATCTCTCGTGCGGGTACCTCACACTCAGTTTCAACCGCCTGCTCGCTTTTGCACTCGCCTATTACCTTTGACTCCATGATCCTACTCCTACAAAACACAAAAAAAGCACTACAAAAAAAAAATAACACAGTAAAATAAAAAAATACACAAAAGAAAAAGAAAAAAAATAGAATTGGGTTGCCTCCCAACAAGCGCTTGATTTAACGTCGCGGCACAACGCCATCACTTTCACCACTTTTTCTTCCACTTTGAGGATATGAATTACGCCCCCAATTTTGCATCAATTTTTCTATCACGTTCTTGGGAAGGTGGTGTAAAAATAAAGAAACCAAGCAATAGATATCGCATCTTCCACTTCTTGGCCTTTAAGTGAGGTATGTCATTTTGTCTCCTTGGCATTGCAAATTTCAGAATATATGCACTTTGTTCCCCATCCATTGACTCCTCCATATGCTCGAATGGATCAATTCTCGTGTTACCAATCAAGCATAATGTTGAAAAATGGTTAGAATGAGGTCTAATACGCTCCAACTCCAAAATTGCATTATTTTTTACACCCTCTATTTTCCACTCTTCGTCAACCTTGACATCATTAATAATATTTTGTTCGAATAGTTGGAATTCCTCTTTTTGCTCCATAAGTTGGCCAGTATCTACAACAATTGGTTGTAGGGCATCAGACGCCTCAAACTTTTTATTCAATTGAGCCTGCAAGTCATGGATATCTGAGCCAAATTGGTCTATCTCTTGCCTGAGCTCAGTTCTTCTTTCTATCAGTTGTTCTGTCATATTTGAAAAACTATTACGTAGAACCTCATGAAATTTTACCAGTTGAGCTTGTTCTTCTAGCCAAGATTGGCTCATGATATCTGCTTCTTCAAAGTAATCTTCTTGTGGGAACTCGCTCTCTTCGTCGAGTTGAGGTTCTTCTTGGAAATTGGCCATTAATTCGTCCATTCTAGCTTGTAGTCTTTTGATCCCTAAGGCGTCAAGAACTTGTTGCTCGGTTACTTGCCTTATCATGTCCATAATATTCTTTTGATTTTCATCTTGTTGCTCGACTACTTGCCTCATTATGTCCATAATACGAGCACCATGTTCCATATCCCCCACTTCATTGCACCTATCAAACTCATAAGCATTATTAGAAATATTATAATAAGAGCTCTGAGGATAACAAGAATTAGGACAACCATCCCAATGGCCACCTTGACAACCACACACATTACAAAAATTCCACACATTAGATTGAGATGCACAATTTTACCATAAGTGTGGTCCTCCACAATATGGATAAGGATCACCATAATAAGAATAACCAATATTCGACCAATTCTCGTTCCAAGATGCCATGTAAACAAAGATAAAAATATATTAAACTAAGATAAAAATAAAAATAAAAACTTGAATAGACAACATGTAAAAATCTAATCTAGTCGACTAGTTAATTTCTAAGTCCCCGGCAACGGTGCCAAAAACTAGTTGCTACCAAACGCACACGCAAGTACACGTGGTCGACAAGTAATCTAGGATTGTAAGTCCATATATCGTACCCACAGGGACTTGTGATTAACTATCAACTAAATTAAACTAAACAATTAATCTATTTAAGCACTTTTCTAAATTATGAATATTTAATAAAACTAAAATTAATCTAGAGTAACAAATTAAGAGATTAAAGAAAATAACGACAAGCTTAAAGACGAATTCAATGTGAGTGAATATTCTAGAGCTATAGGTTAGCTAACAATCCCGTTGTGTTTTTTACTTAAATCGTCTAATTAATTTATCTGGTTTATTGGTTGCCATGGTTAATATTGCTCGTAGCCTTCTCCCGAAGTACTACTCGCGTATCCAAGCTAATCTAACGCCTATATTTTTATGGAATTAGTATTAACAAGAATGCATTAATAATTCCTATATAGTAACCAAGCAAGGCGATTAGGTATATTCCTATCCTAGCCGCAAATTCGCCTACGCCCTCCTAAGAGTTAAGATCTTGCTCTACTCAATCTTATATGCAATCTAGAATTCCTTCTCCCGAGTTCAATCCTAGATTCGTAGATAGTATTCAATTGGTGATCAAGCAAATAAATAAACCAATATGATAAAATAATAAGAACAATTCAAACTTTAAACTACAATGTTCATGTAGCACCCAAAACTCTAGAACTAATAAACTACGAGATTAAAGAAAAAGAAGATGTTCTTGCCTCTGGTCGCAAAACCCCTCCTAAGAATGATATTTAATGACTATTTATATGTGTATGAAAAAGATTTAAACGAAATAACCAAGTCCAAAACAAAATAGGAGACAAAATAGGCTTTAAAAATCCGGAACACCCTCGCTACAGGCCTCGCCTCGTGAGGAAAAATGTGAGCTTCACCTCGCTTTATCCCTGTCGTCGCGAGCTCTAGCGCGAGAATATTTGCTCGCCTCGCCTGACTCTGTTTCGTTTTCAATTTTAATTCTTGCCTAACTTTTGCGTTCTTTCCTCTCATTGCTTTGTCGTTCAACCAACTTTTTGCCTTTAATAATTCAAATGTCAATGTGTCTCTTTTAATGACATTCTCCATTGCTACCACCTCCTACTTGGACTCAATATTTTTAAGCTTTGTAGTGATCTCCAGTTGTATTTGAGAATGAAGAGTTCCCTATTAATTCTTCAATTCAAGACTCCAATGCTTCAAATTTAAATTATGTTGCCATGCTTAACGACGGTTTATTTCTTTATTTTGCTCCAAATTTCATCTTTAACGTACCTACACGTACAATAAACTCAATTAAGCACAAATATAGTAAAGTTTAGCATTAAAGCGCCTATATATAAGGTAATTAATGCATTAAAAATATGTAATTATAACCAAATATCACTAAGCTCCCGCTATGCGCGGGGTCCTGGAACTTATTGGTTCCTGTAACGACCTCGAGTAAATTTACAATAGTAAATGGATTCACACTCAAAAATTTGTTAGTCAATCTGTATTACTATAATAAATAACAAAACAGTAATCTTTCTGAAATAGAAAATAGAAACAGAAAGTTAGCAGCAATAGAATGTCAAAATAATATCTGAAAAACTAATTTCGGAATAAATCGAGCCCACTGAATGCACAGTGTATCCTTAAGGATATTATTCCCCTCAAGTACCCGAGGTGCTGGAATATATCCTCCCAAGATAGAACGATTTAACTCACCGGTGTATTGGTACCAAAAACCACGGTATCAGTGAACCACTCAATGGTAGTAATCACACTGGAATAGATTTGTGCAGAAGAAGAAGAAGTCTTGAAGTTCAGAAAATTCGTAAGTAAAAATATGAGGAATCAAATTTATAGCCAATGTAAGTACTGTTTCTGAAAGTTTACAACCCTTCAGAACAGTCACTTAAAAACGGGATAGATTAATAAAAATCCAGGAAGAAAGTGAATCGGTCGCGCACGGATACGGTTCGGGTTGGATATTTGGCTAATTTAATTAATATTTTATTAAATAATTAAAGAAATTTTGTCCAAAAAGATTAATCAATCAATCGATCTTTAACCCAATCCGAAGCCGAGCGAGCGACGACGGCGCGAGGCTTACTTACTTTCCAACCCATTTAACAGCAAGAGAAGTGCTTTCTCAATATAAGCACATTCACTTTTCTTTTCACTACCAATGAGGGACACTTGCTCTTTTCAAAGCAAAAGGGAGCTCACTTTCCCTCCACTTTTCTTCCCTCAATTTTCCATTCACCAATATTTAATCCCAACAATCTCCCACATAAATAGGGAATGGCTATAAGACAAAGGAATGCACGAACAAGTGTGTGATTTACATATAAGGATTAATTACATCTGGATAAGTAGGTTTCCCTTTGAACTTTCCGTAGTGAACCTATATAGGATATACTCGGTCAATACGTAGATTTGATATCTTTGAACCGTCGAGCTTTGTTGTATACCTAAGAAACATAAGTCACACAATCAACCCTTAACCATCTATGGTTCTCACGTTTGTGTTCGTTTCAGCCATGAACACCGCTTGGTTTCATGAGTGCTTAGAGAATGGGCCTTTACTTTCATTCCCCTTGAAGTGGCTTACACTTCACACTCACATAGGTAGTTTCTAAACGCGTAATCCTATAGACACACTATCTGGTCATATCCTGCCAGACTTAGCAAATCATCAAAAAGTTTTAAGCTTTATTGACTCATCAAAAAGCCTTAATGCTTTACCTTGATTTTTGAACATTGTCTTCATCACGAGAATGGGTTGAGTTATTTGACAATGTTGAACTGTCATTCATAACTTTGTTTGATCTCTTTGAACCTAGCTCTTGGGATCTCCAGTCTACAAGGTAGAGTTACCGCCATGATGACTTGTCATAGGCCTTAACCCCATTCCCTTCGATGATCTTTCAACTGCTTCTCTAGATAAGTCTTTTGTAAGTAGATCTGATACATTATCTCTTGACTTTACGTAGTCAATCGTAATAACACCACTAGAGAGTAGTTGTCTAACGGTATTGTGTCTCCGTCGTATATGATGAGATTTTTCATTATACATAACGTTCCCTGCCCTGCCTATTGCCGATTGACTATTACAATGTATACATATAGGTGCTAAAGGTTTGGGCCAAAATGGAATATCTTCCAAGAAATTCCGGAGCCATTCAGCTTCTTCACCAACCTTATCTAAAGCTATAAATTCAGATTCCATTGTAGAACGGGCGATGCACGTTTGTTTGGATGATTTACAAGACACTGCTCCACCCCCCCCCCCAATTGTGAAAATATATCCACTCGTGGATTTAACTTCAGATGATCCAGTGATCCAATTTGCATCACTATATCCCTCGATCACGGAGGGATATTTGTTATGATGTAAAGCATAATCTTGGGTATGTTTCAGATACCCCAAAACTCGTTTCATTGCCATCCAATGTATTTGATTGGGATTACTTGTAAACCGAATCAGTTTGCTAATAGCACATGCTATATCTGGTTGCGTACCATTCATGATATACATCAAACTTCCCAATACTCTTGCATAGTCCAGTTGTGAGTCACTTTTACCTTCATTCTTTTGAAGTGCATAGCTCACGTCAATTGGAGTCTTGGCAATCTTGAAATCAAAATACTTGAACTTGTCAAGTACCTTTTCAATGTAGTGAGACTGTGATAATGCTAGACCTTGTGGAGTCTTGTGAATTCTGATTCCTAAGATCACATCAGCAACTCCTAAGTCTTTCATGTCGAATTTGCTAGCCAACATGCGCTTAGTAGCATTTATATTTGCCATAGTTTTTCTCATTATCAACATGTCATCAACATATAAACAAACAATGACTTCATAACCTGGGGTATTTTTAATATAAACACATTTGTCACACTCGTTGATTCTAAACCCACTTGCCAGCATTGTTTGGTCAAATTTGGCATGCCATTGTTTGGGTGCTTGTTTAAGTCCGTAAAGCGACTTAACAAGTTTGCACACTTTCTTTTCTTTACCCGAAATCACAAAACCCTCAGGTTGTTCCATGTAAATTTCTTCCTCCAATTCTCCATTTAAGAAAGCTATTTTAACACCCATTTGATGGATTTCAAGACCATACACGGCCGCTAGTGCCACTAACACCCTAATAGATGTTATCCTCGTTACTGGCGAGTAAGTGTCAAAGTAATCAATGCCTTCCTTTTGTCTATAACCTTTGACAACAAGTCTTGCCTTATATTTGTCAATAGTGCCATGAGATTTCATTTTCCGTTTAAAGATCCATTTCGAACCTAAAGGCTTATTTCCTGGAGGAAGATCAACCAATTCCCATGTATGGTTATCCTAAATTGATTGAATCTCACTATTGACTGCCTCTTTTCAAAATGTTGAATCAGAAGATGACACAACTGCTTTGAAAGTTTGAGGCTCATTTTCAAGCAAGAATGTCACAAAATCTGGTCCAGAGAAAGTAGATGTTCTTTGACATTTACTACGCCTTGGATCTTCTTTACTTGGAGTATTTTCCTTTGGTTCTTCCCATATTCGTTTAGGTCTTTCACTTAACGACTCGCATTCAATTTTATATTAACATGAATTTCGGGATTATCAGATTTATGAACCAAAAACTGACATGCTTTACTGTTTGTAGCATATCCAATGAAAACGCAATCCACAGTTTTTGGTTTGATTTTTACCCTTTTGGGTAAAGGTACTTGTACCTTTGCTAAACACCCCCACACTTTGAAATATTTCAAGTTGGGTTTTCTTCCTTTCCATTTTTCATATGGAATAGATTGTGTTTTGCTGTAGGGTACTCTATTGAGTATTCGGTTAGCTGTAAGGATAGCTTCCCCCCACAAACTCTGCGGTAATTCGGAACTTATTAATAAAGAATTCATCATTTGCTTTAATGTCCGATTTTTCCTTTTCACAATTCCATTGGATTGAGGTGTGTAGGAGGCAGTAGTTTGATGGATAATTCCATATTGCGAACATATTTATGCAAATGGAGATTCATATTCTCCACCCCTATCACTTCTAATCATTTTGATCTTTTTATTCAATTTATTCTCCACTTTATTCTTGTATTTCTTAAAAGCTTCAATTGCTTCATACTTACTATTAAGCAAATAAACATAACAATATTGAGTACAGTCGTCAATAAAAGTAATAAAATACTTTTTCCCACCTCGAGATAGTGTCGACTTCATATCACAAATGTCAGTATGAATTAAGTCTAAAGGATTTGAATTCCTTTCAATAGACTTATAAGGATGTTTTACAAACTTAGACTCAACACATATTTGACATTTTGATTTATTACACTCGAATTTAGGCAATACTTCTAAATTAATTAACTTTCGCAAGGTTTTGTAATTGACATGTCCTAAACGAATATGCCATAAATCATTTGACTCCAATAAATAAGAAGAAGCTGAAATTTTATTCATACTGTCAACAACCATTATATTGAGTTTGAAAAGGCCCTCTATGAGGTAGCCCATTCCAACATACATTTTATTCGTGCTTAAAATAACTTTGTCAGGTACAAATACATATTTGAATCCATTCTTAACAAGTAAAGAAGTAGAAACTAGATTTTTCCTAATAGTAGGAACATGAAGAACGTTGTTGAGCATTAACACCTTGCCGGAAGTCATCTTCAGGAATATCTTCCCATAACCTTCAATCTTGGTTGTTGCAGTATTTTCCATGGAAAGATCTTCTTCGGGACTAGCCGTAGAGTAAGTCGCAAATGCTTCATTGACAGCACAAACATGTCGAGTGGCTCCAGAGTCAATCCACCACCCCTTCAGATTTCCAACTAAGTTGTATTACGAAAGCATTGCGCAGAGATCATCAATGTCATCATTCTTCTCCACTATGTTGGCATGTCCCTTCTACTTATCCTTTTTCAGGAGACAACAATCAGAGGTTTTGTGACCAGCTTTTCCGCAATTATAGCAGTTGCCCTTGAATTTTTTCTTGTTCTGCTCCTTAGTCTGTCCAGAAGACCTCTTCCTCTTCTTACTTTTTGGAGCAGTCTCCTCAATGATATTAGCTCCCATAATCATTGAATTTCCACAAAATTTCTTCTCGGCTATTTTGTTGTCTTCCTCAATCTTGAGATGAATCACAAGATCTTCCAACTTTATTTCTTTGTGCTTGTGCTTAAGATAGTTTTTGAAATCTCTCCACGAAGGAGGCAATTTTTCAATCATTGCAACTACTTGAAATGCTTCATTCATGACCATACCTTCCACAATAAGGTCGTGAAAAATAAGTTGAAGCTCTTGAACTTGGGTTACAATGGTTTTGTTATCTATCATTTTATAATCTAAAAACTTAACAACCACAAACTTCTTCAAGTATGCATCTTCAGTCTTGTACTTCTTCTCAAGTGCGTCCCATAATTCTTTAGACGTATTCATAGCACTGTAGACATTGTACAAGTCATCCTCCAAAGCACTTAGGATATAGCTTTTGTAAAGAAGATTTGCATGTTTTCACGCCTCAACAATCATAAATTTCTCGTTGTCTGGCATGTCCGCGGAAGGCAGTGGAGTTTTTTCACTGGTGAACTTCTACATACCAAGCGTGGTAAGCCAAAAAATACCCTTTGCTGCCATCCTATGAAGTTGGCTCCAGAAAGTTTCCCCAGTTTTTCGGCCGATGGATCAACAATTTGGCTTGTTGCCGCAATAGTCGCAGAAGGATTTTCATTATCAATTGCCATTTCTCACTGTCAACAACAGTAGAATTCAATTATTGGCAAAAAAAGAACAGTAAACAATATTGTAATTAACGATACATAGTATGTTTAATAAATAATCAAAGCTTTTATATACTGTTTCACAGAAAACGATGAAATTTTTATGTTCTTCAAATAGTTTCTGAATTTTAATACTCCGATGAAGTTTTTATATCTTCAAATCAGAGTAGAAAAATTTAGAAGGAGTAGAAAACCACACAAATTTTAATCTCCAAAAAGAGAATACAGATTACAATGTTAATTTCCTTAAGATTGTTAGTCAATCTGTATTATTATAATAAATAACGAAACAGTAATCTTTCTGAAATAAAAAATAGAAAACAGAAAGTTAGCAGCAACAGAATGTCGAAATAATATCTGAAAAAATAATTTCGGAAGAAATCGAGCCCACTGAATGTACAGTGTGTCCTTAAGGAAATTATTCTTCTCAGGTACCCGAGGTGTTGGAATATATCCTCCCAGGATAGAACGATTTAACTCACCGGTGTATTGGTACCAAAAATCACGGTGTCAGCGAACCACTCAATGGTATTAAATCACACTGGAATAGATTTGTGCAGAAAAAGAAGAAGTCTTGAAGTTTAGAAAATTCGTAAGTAAAAATCTGAGGAATCAAACGAATTTATAGCCAATGTAAGTACTGTTTCTGAAAGTTTACAACCCTTCCGAACAATCATTTAAAAACGGGAGGGAAATTTATATAAAAATCCGGGAAGCAAGTGAATCGGGTCGCGCACGGATCCGGTTCGGGTTGGATATTTGGCTAATTTAATTAATATTTTATTAAATAATTAAAAACAATTTGTCCAAAAAGATTAATCAATCAATCGATCTTTGACCGAAGCCGAAGCCGAAGTAGAGCCGAGCGAGCGACGACAGCGCGGGGCTTAGCGACGACGACGACAGCGCGAGGCTTACTTACTTTCCAACCCATTTAACACCAAGAGAAGTGCTTTCTCAATATAAGCACATTTATTTTTTTTTCTATCACCAATGAGGGACACTTGCTATTTCCAAAGCAAAAGGGAGCTCACTTTCCCTCCACTTTTCTTCCCTCCATTTCCCATTTACCAATCTTTAAACCCAACAGCATTTATAGATATTTAATAATAAATTTTTCGAACACATTTACACTATTTGGATAAAATCTACTGGGTTCACGTGAACCCGTAGGTTGGGAGGTGGATCTGCCCCTGCCAGGGAAGGGCTGTACCACAATGGTCTATTTTACGTAGCCTTACTCGGCATTTATGCAAGAGACTGTTTTCACGGCTCGAACCCGTGACCTCCTAATCACATGGCAGCAACTTTACCAGTTACGCCAAAGCTCCCCTTCCTTGATCCTACTTTGCCAATAAAAGTATATTTGCATTAAGTGCCAATGCATAATAGGATTTATAGTCAAATTCATATGGAAATAAGTTTTTCAGTTAATAGTCAAAGTGGGTTTAATAGTAATATTATAAATACAGATATTACTACCTATTTTTCATGTGTTGAGATTTAAAAGATTATGAATTAATGATCAAAGTCTCCTACCTTCTTATCTATCTTGTTTGCTAGATTTCTTCTACACAGGCATTATTGAATCTTTTACTTGTGCCCAAAGTATGTATTCTTTAAGGCATTTTAAATATTTTCAAGAGAGAATATGATATTAAATTAAATCTATATCACTAGTACATACATAAATACAACATGATGAAAATTATAATGCAAGTTAAAATGGTTTTAGATGAAGCTAGCTGGCGTCATTAGCCCAAGGCTGGGTGACGTCTGCTTGTATGGATAATACAAAGAAGTCCTCTCTTTTTTGTTGTGTTGTGAAAGATAGTCAATAAAAATTAAGATAATGTTTATTACTCTAGTAAAAGAAGGCAAACCTTGACTCTTTTAGCCACTTTCAGTATCCATTTAATTAATTGGCAGTCCTAATAGCAAGTAGTAGTATGCCAGACGCGCGGTTGAACCTTATTATAAATAAATCAAGTAATCACTTAAATAAATTAGCTAATTAATGCCCTGGAATCAAACGATGCATGACTGAGCACAACTTCCCTTGCATGTTAAATTTCTATTTAATCTAATCGAGGAGCTGGAACTTGCAAAACTACGAAATGCAAAATCCTAGGAACCTGTCTGTCTTCTCATTGCCTAGTCTCAATTTTAATCTGGCAACAATAGATGTATATTTCCTGCAAAAATAATCTAAGTGAGGCAACTAGAATATGTCTATCCTAATTACGAATCTATTCTCTGATGTCCGGATTCAATAACTTACTCTATTCAATCTTATATGCAATTTATAGTTCCCACTTTCGTGTTCAACTATAAATTCGTAGATAGTACTCTATTGTTAGCTACGCAATAGAATAATTAAGTGCAAGATTGAATAAATAATTTGATATGATAAAATCAAACAAAATAATCAACCATCAAATTACAATAGTCAAGAACGACCCATAACCCTAGAATAATAAGGTTCTTAGCTACTCATGTTCATAACAATCATCAAAATATTATTTTTAAACATAAAAACTATGAATACTAGAAGGAGAATGGAAGAATTGATGAATTCCGTGCTCCCGAGTATTTCGTACTTGTATTTTTCTCTCAAAGTCGCGTCTCCCTTGCCAAAATACGTTTAGATTTGCTTTTATACAAGTTGGGGGCGTCTTGGGGTCGAAATAACTAATTCCCGAGCGAAATAAGACAACTTCACGTCACCAGCGCCCAGGGTAGCATGGGGCAGTAGCCATGGTGCTGGAATTTTGGAGACTCTGTTTTGTGCGCCATAGCGCCCCTCGCTTCCTGTGGCTCTACTTTGTGGATTTTCCTCAGTTCGTCCCCTTTTCGCTTCGATTCGTGCACCTTCGTCCCAAATTGCCTCCGGATGATTCATACACATAAAAATACCACTAATTAGCACAAACCATTACATTACACATCCAAAATCTATGAAACATGAGTAAAATGCGAGGCAATATGCATAGAAATATACATACTTTAAGCAGAATATCAACACCCCACACTTAGACTCTTGCTCGTCCTCGAGCAATGGAACTATAACTACACCCCAACAACGTACATCTCAATAGGAAAGTGCACTTCAATTTTGTTTCCAACCATACACTCTACCTTTGACTATGGTCGATACCGGCAATCAAGCATGAACATACAAATTTTATATTTTTTCCATTTCACACATGCTCAAGTATACACAATACAATTCAACCAATTCAAACAACCTATCCACAACCGCCCTACCTCAAGAGCCGACTTGTTACCACTAAGAACCCTCAACTCGCACACTCACCAACAAGAGAAGTTTGCAACATTACCAATCCATCATGAGATCAAGTGCCCCCACTACAAACGAAATAGTGAATATAGAAATAGTCCACACATTCAAATATAACTTTGAAGATAAATTAAGGACATCATACAATTGAACAAAATCCGCTCACTCTCACAAAGGATTTCTTGTGCATCCCGTGGTCGTACCATAAACTTGCCCGTAGTGTATATCTCTACTAATCTAAGCTAGCCAAATCTAGGATCAATTAGGACTTTAAAGTTGTAATGTAGGCTAAGGGACAAGTAGGATACATTTAGGAATAGTGACTAACCCTCCTAAGCACTTTAATACACTATACTTAAGAATTGAGTATTGTTTTCTTCTCAACCATTTCATTCGCCACAAACCATACACAATATAGTACTTTCATCAATTAAGCACTTTATATCCCCACTAGCACGAATTATTAAGATTAGGAGGTGTGTATTTTTCTTCTTTTTGATATCAACATTGTTTCTCTATTTTTTTTCTTCTTGAAACTTTCTTTTTTTTTCTACACACACTCCATACATTAAGGCTCATCGGCTTGTGGTATTTTTAACAACTTTAGTGCACCTTATGGGCCCTTCCTTGGTTCCACTCGAAAGCTACTTCTTTAATCTGTCACCTTACTTCTTTTAGCACCTAAGTGCCCTCGGATACGACTTGTAGTGTGGGTGCAAAAGAAAAGGTCTGTAGGATCAAAGGGGCTAGCAACAGAAATTTGTTTATTTGTGTGACAAACACCTCTATGATCAAGCAAGAAACGCCTACGTCATCTCCTAGACTAGCACAACTTAATTATTTTGTTTCGATTAACATACGGGGCAAGTTCTAGACTACACAGAATAACACAAAATACCCCAAATCCTTACACACATTGCACATGACTCAGTCAAGACGGTACTATTCAACTCTTAAGGCATCACGGAGTAGGCTACTTATTTTACTTAGGAATTCCAATTCAAATCAAATATACAAGAAGACAGAGTGCATCCTATAGCCTAATGTGCCGGCACTAAACATGTTAATAAGTATCTCAGAGCAACTTAGTTTTCTTCCTATCCAACTCCTAAAAAAATAAAATAAAAAAAAATAAAACACTTTGTTTAAGCTACACCTTTGGAAAAGAACTGGCGTCCGAAGAAAACCCAAGGGATACTACCTAACTATCCTAAAAAACAACAAAAAAAAAATCTTTTTAGTATTTTTAATCGGACCTTAATCCTTCAAGAAAGTTGTCCAAGAGATCCATCGTCAGGAAAAGTCCTAGCTATTTATTATTTGGTTTTTCTATTTACGTTTTTTTTCGTAACTACTACTAACTAATTAGACTATGTGAGTTCTAAACTAAGCTAAAAAATAATAAAAAGTTTTATACAATTCCATACTAGGAAGTAGTTCCCCCACCCCACACTTAGATAATGCATAGTCCCCGATGCATATAAAAATTCAAAACATAGTAATGTGGAAAGAAGAACTCCTTGCTAGTCGGATTCCTCCTCCTCAGAATGCCCACCAACCGCAGCTCCGGGCTCATCATCATCCGCTCCCAGGGACAACAACCATTGGCCCCGTGACTTCATCACCAATCTCATCCTTATCATCTGATCCTTTGTGAGTGTTCTCATCCTCTGATGGATGGATGGGACTACCAGGCGCAATCCCCAACATCTCCTTTAAAAAACTGGAGAGATCATTGCATAGATGCATATGCTCCTCATCCGTCACACCTAGCCTGCTCATTATCACATTCAAGGAGCTATAGAGGTACTTGTTGAAGTTTTCATCCCACTCATTCCTCGCAGCCTGGCTTAGCTTGGACATAGACTCCAATAAGGACGTAATGTCCAGAAATCCCCTTGGTGCCTCCAACACCTCATCATAGCCGGGGTACACAGGGACCTCACGGGAGAGCATGTATTGCGTCAAGAGGTTGCCAAAGAAGAACTTTTTTATTTTTCACCCAAAGCGGTTGTGGGACATCTCTCCTAGCATGATCCCACCTACATTGAAGGGTCGCCTAGTCATCAGAAAAATATCAAACACACTCGGGCTCGAGTGCATTCACTGTTGTGCTCAACCGGCATCAGTTTAGCCTACACGAAGTTCTGCCACACCTTGGCAGTCTTGTTGAAGTCGAAGCGGAGCATCTCAAGATGGGCATCCCCCTTAGTCTGTGGCCACTTTGCATTAGAATCGACACCACATAGAGTGTGACGTATAGCCTGGTAGCTTAGGATTTTGACAAACTTTTGCAGCCTCTGTGGGTTAGGGCTATCAACTCCCAAAAATTCGCATAAGCATACCCTGTCCAATGGTACTTCCTTTACTCGAACCCATGACTTGAACAAGTTCCCAATCATATTTGCATAAAGTTCCCGCACCATGCTCAAATTTGCTTGTCCCGGGCACTCTAGGAACTTATCTGTCACGACCCAATTTCCCACTATAGGTCATGATGGCGCCCAACGTCGCCATTAGGCAAGCCAATAGTGAACTATCAATTCAATTATTCATTTTATTATTTTAAAATTCATAAGTCTTATTGAGTAAAGGATTCAATGCGTTTAAAAATCATGAATACTTAAAATTTTAGTAAGATATAAAATAAAATATGACAATATCAAGCCGAACCATAAACATCCCCTAGAGTATCCCAAAAACCTGGTGTCATAAGTGCATGAGCATTTACTAAGGAGTACAATCATAATACAATATTTGTCTGGAATGTAAATAAGATAGGATAAAGTAAATAGTATAATGGAGACTCTGTGGGCTGCGATACGTAGCCTGGAATGAAGCTCACCATAAAGTCTCCTCAGCAGCTATGCCTACGTGCCAAGATAACCACCAATTGAACATGTCAGATCCTGCACATTTAGTGCAGAAGTGTAGCATGAGTACGTAAATAAACACGTACCCAGTAAGTATCTAGCCTAAACCCGGAGAAGTATTGACTAGAGGTCGACATCAACACTTACTAGA
Organism: Nicotiana tabacum; assembly: GCF_000715075.1. Classification (NCBI taxonomy): domain Eukaryota; kingdom Viridiplantae; phylum Streptophyta; class Magnoliopsida; order Solanales; family Solanaceae; genus Nicotiana; species Nicotiana tabacum. Next base: position 505,467 of record NC_134094.1, read on the forward strand.
AGTCCTGTTACATCCCGCATTTTCTTACGTTTAAGTTTCGTTGTAAGTTAACCGACGTAAGTTCGGGAATGAGATTATTTTGAGATTATAAGCATTATGTTATTTCAAACAAGTGATGAGTAAATTCAGGAAGGTGAGAGGGTAAGCAAATCGAAGAAAATGAATTGCGTCAAAGTTTCACATTTTGAGATAAAATACGCTCCAAGCTACAATACCCCGTGTTTATGGACTAGTGCCATACAAGGTACCATATGACCATGTTAGCAAGGTGTATAATGTGTGTTAAAAGTGAGTAGTATTTTATGTAATTTGAGATAATTCTTAATTGTGTGGGTATTAATCCCCGTGTAAGTAGCTAGAATGACTAATCACTACTTAGTAGGTGGACGTGGATACACCTAAAGAAGGGGTTCTCTTATGATTATCTAGCTGGAGGCTTGACAAAACATTTTGATCAAAAGTATAACACATGTGTGATCAAAAAGTCCCACGTAATCATGTCACTTTTGGAGACAAAGTGAAACTATTTCCTTTTCTCTACTACTACTAAAATATTAGTAGAAATCATTTAATTGAAAAGCGGATGATGCTTGAGAATTTCTTGAGCAGCAAAGCAAAGTAACGATCTTAAGCAAAGATTTCATATGAAATTTTACTGCGTAATAGCAACGGGATTTTGCGATTCTAAGAGAGTACGGTGCAATCTTTCCCAAGAATATCATATGGATTTTTCCCTACTCCAGGTATGTTAAGGTTAAGCCCTTCCTTAATTTTAGTATGATCTCGTAACTACATGTATTTGACAATGAGACATAAAGAGAAGTTCGTATTTATGAGTTTATTCACATTATCCTAGTCTTAGAAGTTACAGTATGCTCACTTATCGGGACTTTATATTTAGTTAAGTATTATTTTCTTCCAGTCAAGAGAGCAGAGGGTATATAGATATATACACAGTATTATAGCAATTTCACCACCATCGAGCTATAATCGATGGGCAGGCCCCTATTGGGAAACCTATGATCAGATGGTAAGTTATATACCGAGCCTACTGTGGCCGAGCGCCTATGAGCGAGCCCGGCATGGCCGAGGTACAGAGCCTAGTATGGACGAGCGCCTATGAGCGAGCCTACTACGACAGAGTAGTTGCATGTTCCGAGCCTTATAGTGTCGGACATCTATTTTATTTACTATATTGAGAGAGTTGAGTCGGTATCAGCAGGTAAGTATATCTCCAGATTATCTTTGACTCCCAGTTACTTTCAGTTATTATATTATCAGTTCAATTTTAGCTTTTAGTTATGTTATTGCCTTGCATACTCGATACGTTATTTCGTACTGACGTCCCTTTTTCTAGGGATGCTGCATTTCATGCGTGTAGGTTCAGAGAGACAGACGGGTAGACCTCCTCAGTAGGTGTTGCCCGAGTTCAGCTTTATCGGTAAGCTCCATGTCCTTCGGAGTTGCCGAGTCTAGAAGTTTTGTGTACACCTTGTGTATATATGTATATAGATTATGGGTAGGTCGGGGACCTGTTCCGATCACGGTACATCCATCAGTAGAGGCTTGTAGACATAACCTGTCAGTTAGTGCAGTATGTTGGGCTTGTAGGCCTTGTATGTATATTTTGTTGGTTTGTTAGCTGTAGTAGTTATGACGGCCTTGCCGACCCAGCTTTATATTGATGTTTAGTCAGCGTTGGTTTCCATTCAGTTTTATATTTTGCTTCGCAAATTGTCTTGCAATGTGGTCCATGGCCAAAGTATGACATTATATGTTCAGATTCCCTTAGTCACAAGTTGGTACGCAAGGATAGGTGAGGCATTGGGTGCCGGTCTCGCCCCCCAAGTTCGTGGCGTGACAAGTACGATAAAGCAACATAATAAATCATAAGCAGATATGAAGCACACAACAATAATGGGGTAAATCTGTAAGTTTCATAATCTTCCAACAATTTCTTTTAAAGGTATGAATTTCTCAGTCTCGTATTCTAACTCAACAGCTTGGATGTATCAAGTGCCAGTATCAAACAGATAAGGAATACCATATAAAATGCCAGGCATTAGTGGGAGGGTAATCTCATAAATATTCGGACTGCTAGCAATATAACGCACGATTATGCCGAGGTCATTCGACCTGATCCAGAATAATGTGTACACTGCCGAGGGTCGAGCGACACGAACCATAGATGCATCTATTATACTGCCGAGGCGTTCGGCCCGCTCCACAAGAAAGGAACAAACTTATCGAATTACGAGTCACGTGCTTACAACATAGATACAGGTGCATAATTGTGACTATAACCTTTACCGTTTCTCAAATAATTTGCCAATAACTAGAGGTGATAAGGCTCAGCCTAATATATATATGTATTTCTAAATCAATTTCAATTTTCAATCAATTAAGCCAGTTGAATGAGTTCAAATAATTCAAATATTACATGATAAAATCCTAAGTCTACCCGAACATAAATTTCACGACCCCAATTCACCCTCCGTAGGATGTCGTGATGGCACCTAGTCTCTAAGACTAGGTAAGCCTAACAATTTGCGGAATATCATAATATAAAGCTGAAGTCAAACTCTCAACACACGAAATAAATATAATTACAACTCCCAAAACTCGGTGAAAATAAGTCACAAGCTACTAAGAGCAAATACTAAGTGTCTCTATACATCAACGTCTAAGGAGAATAAGGAAAAGCAACATAGTAAAGATAGAGGGGGACTCCGAGGTCTGCGGACGCCGGCAGATATCTGACCTGGTAGGAATAACCTGGATCTACACAAAACGATGTGCAGAGTATAGTATAAGTACGCCACAACGGTACCCAATAAGTGCCAAGCCTAACCTCAGTAGAGTAGTGATGAGGTCAGGTCAGGGCCCAACTGGTTTAAAAGAAAAATAAGGCAGAACATATAATAATATTTTGAATGACTGCAAATTTAAAACAATAAGAAGTTTCAAAAAATAACAGCACAACAACTAGAGGTAAACAACAGGGGAACTCCCGAGGTACCACCGCGTAGTCCCAAATGTAAATATGCACGACATGGGGGATCTCCCGAGGTACCGCCTCTTAGTTCCAAAGTAAATATACAGTATATGGGGATCTCTAGAGGTACCGCCTCATAGTCCCAAAGTAAATATTTAGTACAGGGGGATCTCCCGAGTAAATGCCTCGTAGTCCCAAAGTAAATATGTAGTACAGGGGGATCTCCCGAGTAAACGCCTCGTAGTCCCAAAGTAAATGTGCAGTACAAGGGAATCTCCCAAGTAAACGCCTCGTATTCCCAAAGTAAATATGCAATAGATAACCGGAGGAACAACGAATTTACAGCAAGAAATCTTACAGTTAAAGTTTTAATTCAAATCAAGGGAAACAGGTAATTCAACTAAACATGTTGCACAAATTGCAAGTAAGAGTTAAGGCACATAGACATGTGATACTAGGATAAACATGATCATTACATATGCTAAGGCAATACAGTTAAGGAATTTAAAAGAAGACAACTCAGCAAGAACCAAAACATTTCACAATTAGCCCGTGTACGCACTCGTCACCTCGCGTACACGACGCTCACGTATCACATATGGTTACAACAGTACCAAATCCTAAGGGGATTTTCCCCAAATCTCGCTCAATCAATCGGTAAGAATGCCTTTCCCTCGATTTTCTGACTCCGAATGGCCCAAATCTAGCCAAAAGCAATTACATATCATGAAAAAGCTACAAGAAACTAATCTAAATCATAAATCTACGACTTTAGCAACGAATCGAAAAATCGCCCCAAAAAGTCGACCCGGGCCCACGTCTCAAAATCGGGTAAAGTCACAAAATACGAACACCCATTCGATAGCAAGTTCACCCATACAAAAATTACCAAAATCCGACACCAAGTCGCCACTCAATCCTCAAATCAAACTCTTCAAATCCCTAGCCTCAAACTCCCAAATTCCACCTTAAATACACCCTAACTAGGTGGGAAAATCAATGGGGAAACAAGGTTATTGATAAAAAATAAGTACAAGAGACTTACCTCAAGAAATTCCTCAAAAATGCTCTCAAAAATCGCCAAACCCGAGCTCAAAATGTCCTATAATGATAAAAATCACAAACCCTTGCTTTTAAGTGTTCTGTCCAGCATTTTCGCTGTTGCGGTCCAAAATCCGCTTCTGCGGTGGAATCTCTGCATCTGTGGAGTTCACATAAACCCCCAGGTTCCGCACCTGCACGCAAATCTCTGCATCTGTGGATGCGCTTCTGCGGTCCCTCGTCCGCTTCTGCGGAAGCCTTGGCCTCTCCAGCACCCTCACTCACTCCGCTTCTGCGATCACTCTTCCGCAGAAGCGGCTTCGCTTTTGTGGTCTTCCTGTCGCATCTATGACCACTGGCCATCCTCCTCGCCCCCGCATCTGCGACTCAAAGCTCGCTTATGTGAGACCGCACCTGCGGCCAACCCTTCCGCAGGTGCGATGACACCAGAACCAGCCCAGCATCAGCTATTCCTCTAAGTCCAAAAATGATCCATTAACCATCCGAAATTCACCCGAGGCTCCCGGCACCTCAACCTAACATACCAACAAGTCCTAAAATATCATGCAGACGTAGTAGAACCCTTAAATCACATCAAACAATGCTAAAACACGAATTGCACATCGATTCAAGCCTAATGAACTTTAGAACTTCAAACTTCTATATCCGATGCCGAAACCTATCAAATTAAGTTCGATTGACCTCAAATTTTGCACACAAGTCATAATTGACGTTACGGACCTACTCCAACTTTAGGAATTGGAATCCGACCCCGATATCAAAAAGTCCACTCCTGGTCAAACTTTCCAAAAATCATCCCATTTTCCAAATTTTGCCAATTGACGCTAAAATGACCTACTGACTTCAAATTCAACATCCGAACAGGCTCCTAAGACCAAAATCACCCTACGGAGCTATAGTAACCGTCAAAACTCCATTTCGGAGTCGTCTTCACACAATTCAAACTACAATCGATTCCTATGACTTAAACTTCCATTTTAGGGACTATGTGTCCCATTACACTCCGAAACCAAAAACAAATCTTCCCGGCAAACCATAAAAACAAAAAATGAAATAGATGGAGCAATAATTAGGGGTTCGGGGCTAATACTCTCAAAACGACTGGCCGGATCATTACATCTTCCCCTTCTTATAACAACGTTCGTCCCCGAACGAGTGTAGAGACATATCTGAAATGGTTAAAAAATGAGGGTAACTGCTGCGCATATCATGCTCGGTATCTCAAGTTGCCTCCTCGACCGGATGATCCCTCCACTGAACCTTCACAGAAGCGATGTTCTTTGACCCCAACTTTCGAACCTGCCTGTCCAAAATAGCCACTGGCTCCTCAACATAGGATAGATCATTGTCCTACTGGACTGAGCTGAAGTCTAACACATGAGACGTATCGCTGTGATGCTTCCGGAACATGGAAACATGGAATACTGGATGAGCTGTAGAGAGACTAGATGGTAGTGCAAGTGTGTAAGCCACCTCTCCAACCCTCTCAAGAATCTCAAAAGGCCCGATATACCTAGGGCTCAACTTACCCTTCTTTTCGAACCTCATAACACCCTTCATGGGCGAAACCCGGAGCAAGACCTGCTCCCCAACCATGAATGTAACGTCGCGAACCTTCCGATCCGCATAATTCTTCTACTAGGACTGGGCTATACGAAGTCAATCCTGAATCAATTTTACTTTCTCCAAGGCATTCAGAACCAAATCTGTACCCAATAGTCTAGCCTTACCCAGCTCAAACCAACCCACTGGAGACTGCCACCATCTACCATACAAAGCCTCATACGGGGACATATGAATACTCGACTGATAACTGTTGTTGTAGGCGAACTCTGCAAGTGGCAAGAACTGATCCCAAGCACCCCCAAAATCAATCACACACGCACGAAACATATCCTCCAATATCTGAATAGTGCGCTCGGATTGTCCATCCGTCTGAGGGTGAAATACTGTACTCAACTCCACACGAGTACCCAACTCACGCTGTACGATTCTCCAAAACCGTGATATAAACTGCGTACCCCGGTCAGAGATGATAGACACCGGTATGCCATGAAGTGTGACAATCTCGCGGATGTAAACCTAAGCCAGCTGCTTTGAAAAATAAGTAGTAACCACAAGAATGAAATGAGTCTGAAATCTATAACTTCTGAAGCAATTCACTAGGTCGCTGATGCTCATACTTCACCTGCTCACAATTTAGGCAACGAGCGACATATTCCACTATGTCCTTCTTCATCCACTTCCACCAATAGTACTGCCTCAAATCCTGATACATCTTCGCGGAACCTGGATGAATAGAGTACCGTGAACTGTGAGCCTCCTGGAGAATCAACTCACACAACCCATCTACATTAGGCACACATAGCCTGCCCTGCATCCGTAATACACCGTCATATCCAATAGTGACCTCCTTGGCATCTCCGTGCTGAACCGTGTCCTTAAGGACAAACAGATGGGGGTCATCATACTTACGCTCTCTGATACGATCATAAAGAGAAGACTGATAAACTACACAAGCCAAACCTGGCTCGGCTCGGAAATATCCAATCTAACAAACTGGTTGGCGAAGGCCTGAACATCCAAGGTTAAAGGCCTCTCTACTATTGGTAGATATGCTAAACTGCCCAAACTCTCCGCCTTGCGACTCAAGGCATCAGCCACCACATTGGCCTTCCCGGGATGATAGAGAATGGTGATGTCATAATCCTTTCAGCAACTCCAACCATCTTCGCTGCCGCAAGTTAAGATCCTTCTGTTTAAATAGACGTTGTAGACTCCGGTGGTCAGTGAACACCTCACAAGGAACACCATACAAATAGTGCCGCCAGATCTTCAAGGCATGAACAATAGCTGCTAACTCGAGGTTGTGGACATGATAGTTCTTCTCATGTACCTTCAGCTTTCTAGATGCATCGGCAATCACCCTACCGTCCTGTATCAACATCATGCCGAGACCAATACGCGAAGCATCATAATACATCGTATAGGACCCTGAACCAATAGGAAACACCAACACTGGGGTTGTATTCAAAGCAGTCTTGAGCTTTTGAAAGCTCCCCTTACAATCCTCGGTCCATCTAAACGGAGCACCCTTCTGGGTCAATCTGGCCATAGGTAATGCAATAGACGTGAAACCCTCTACAAATCGACGGTAATACCCCGCCAAGCCAAGAAAACTCCAGATCTCTGTAGCTGAGGATGGTCTAGGCCAACTCTTCACAGCTTCAATCTTCTTCGCGTCTACCTTGATCCCCTCTCTCGATACTACATGACCCAAAAATGCCACTGAGTCTAGCTAGAACTCACACTTCAAAAAATTTGCATATAACTTCTTCTCTCTCAAGGTCCGAAGCACAGTCCTCAGGTGCTGCTCATGATCCGCTCGACTCCGGGAGTACACCAGAATGTCGTCAATAAACACAATGACGAAAGAGTCAAGATAGAGCTGAGATACAATGTTCATCAAGTGCATGAATGTTGCTGGGGCGTTGGTCAGCCCAAAAGACATCACAAGGAACTCGTAATGACCATACCAAGTCCTGAAAGCAGTCTTCGGGATATCTGGCTCCCGAATCTTCAACTGATGATAGCCTGAACACAAGTCGATCTTAGAGAACACCCTGGCACCCTGAAGCTGATCAAATAGGTCATCAATACGTGGCAATGGATACATGTTCTTCACTGTAACCTTGTTCAACTGGTGATAATCAATACACATTAGCATAGAACAATCCTTCTTCTTTGCAAACAAGACAGGAGCACCCCAAGGTGACACATTGGCCCGGATGAAGCCCTTATCGAGCGACTCTTGCAATTGTTCCTTTAATTCTTTCAACTCTGCTAAGGCCATACGATAAGGTGGAATAGAAATGGGCTGAGTGTTGGGTAACAAATCAATGCCAAAGTCAATATCCCTGTCTAGTGGCATGCCCGGAAGATCTATTGGAAATACATTTGCAAAATCCCTCACTATCGGAACGGACTCGACAGTAGGAGTATCAACACTAACATCTCTTACATAGGCCAGATACGCATCACACCCCTTCTCAACCATTCGCTGAGCTTTAAGAAATGAGACAACCATGCTAGGAACACGATCGAAGGTACCTCTCCACTCTAGCTGCGGTAGACCTGGCATAGCCAACGTCACCATCTTGGAATGACAATCAAGGATAGTATGATAGGGTGACAACCAGTCCATGCCCAAAATAATATCGAAATCCACCAAAGTGAGCAATAATAAATCGGCTCTGGTCTCAAAATCACTAAGAACAATCAAACACGACCGATATACATGGTCAACAACTGTAGAATCACCCACGGGTGTAGATACATAAACAGGTGAACTCAGAGAATCGCGGGATACACCCAAATGCGGGGCGAAATAAGATGGCACATAGGAATAAGTGGAGCCTGGATCAAATAAGACTAATGCATCTCTTTGACAGACTGAAACAATACCTGTGATAACAGAATCAGATGTAACTGCCTCTGTCCTAGCAGGAAGGGCATAATATTTGGCCTGGCCTCCCCCTCTACGACAACCTCTACCTGTCCGACCTCCACCTCTAGCTGGCTGTGCATGTGGGGTGGATGCTGGTGCTGTAATCATAGACTAAGGACTCGGTGGAGTATGCGGTGCCTGAGAAATCTGTGGGGGTGCACCCCTCCTAAATCTGGGGCAATCCCTGACCAAATGACGAGTGTCGCCACACTCAAAACAAGCTCTCGGAGGACGTGGCTGCTACGATTGGCTCGGGCCTGATCGACTAGACTGCCAACTGAAAGCACCCCGTACAAGATATACACTAGACACTGGCGGTGCATAATAAGGATCCTGGGGCCTAGGAGTTGTCGGAACACCGTTGGTGGCTGGAAGTGCTGAATAAATAGGGCGACCCATATAACCTCCGCCCTGACGAGCTGTAGTTGGGGCCCGAGTACCACTGTAAGTGCTAGACTCTCGAGACCTCTTGGCCTCTCTCTCCTCTCTATCCCGAGTCAGCATGGCCTTTAACATCTTAGCAATCCCCACTACCTGCTGATACACAATATCCATCTCCAACTCTCGGGCCATGCTCAATCTGAGGCTGGAGTTAAGCCCCTCAATAAAGCGACGAACCCGCTCTCAAATGGTAGCAACCAAGGCTGGTGCATGCCTAGCCAAATCACTGAATCAGACCGGATACTCTGACACGGTCATAGAACCCTGGCGCAACTGCTCAAACTCTGCGCGCCAAGTATCTCTGAGACTCTGGGAACATACTCCCTCAAGAACATATCTGAGAACTGAGTCCAAGTGAGTGAGGTTGCCTCAGCTGGACTATCCAACCCGTATGCACGTTACCACTGATAAGATGCTCCTCTATGCTGGAATGTAGTAAAAGAAACCCCACTAGTCTCTGCAACACCCATAGTATGGAGGATATGGTGGCACTCCTCAAGAAAACCCTAGGCATCCTCTGACGCCAAGCCACTGAAAATAGGAGGGTGGTACTTCTTGTACCTCTCGAGCTTGAGCTGCTCTGCCTCAGAAGCTGCTGCCCTAACCTCGGGCTAAACTAGAGCTACTGGCTGTATCGGTATGATCTTTGGATCCTAGTCTACCTGAACTCGCTACTCTGGGGTACCAACGACGTGAGTTTTTGCTCTTCCCCTGGCCTGAGATGTGGCAGGAGCAAGTGGTATCATCCTGCCGGAGCCAAGGTACTGAGCATGCTCAGGAATTAGGCTAGAGTCTCCTGGAGGGCTGGTGCAGTGACAGGCATCTCAGGTGGCTATCCTCCAACTGGAGCTACTGGTGGCTCCTCTGTAGTAGCTAGTGCGAGTGCTCTAGCTGCACCACGTGGATGTCCTCGGCCTCTACCCTAGCCCCATCTCTCGCGGCTCTAGTAGGGGGCACGGGTGTTTGGTCATCTGATCCAGCTGTACGTGTCCTCACTATCTACGAGAGAATATAAAGACAAAAGTTTAGAATCCGAAGTAGAAATCTTGCATGATAAAGAATCAAAGAAGTGAAGCTTTTCCTAATAGTTCCATAGCCTCCCAAAGATAAGTATAGACATCTTCGTACCGATCCGCGAGACTCTACTAAACCTGCTAATGACTCAAAACATCTATGCACCTAGAGCTCTGATACCATCTTGTCACGACCCCAATTCACCCTCCGTAGGATGTCATGATGGCACCTAGTCTCTAAGACTAGGTAAGCCTAACAATTTGTGGAATATCATAATATAAAGCTGAAGTCAAATTCTCAACACATTAAATAAATAAAAAACTGCAAATCAATAATTACAACTTCCAAAACTCGGTGGAAATAAATTACAAGCTACTAAGAGCAAATACTAAGTGTCTCTATGCATCAGCGTCTAAGGCGAATAAGGGAAAATAACAAATTAAACATAGAAGGGGGACTCCGAGGTCTGCAGACGTTGGCAGATATACCTTGAAGTCTCCACGTATAGTCCAACTCACTAGTATCTTGCATGGTAGGAAGAACCTGGATCTGCATAAAAAGATGTGCAAAGTATAGTATGAGTACGCCACAACGGTACCTAGTAAAGGCCAAGCCTAATCTCAGTAGAGTAGTGACGAGGTCAGGTCAGGGCCCAACTGGTTTAAAAGAAAAATAAGGCAGAAGGTACAATAATATTTTGAAATGACTTCAAATTTAAAACAACGAGAAGTTTCAGAAAATATCAGCACAACAACTAGCAGTAAACAATAAGGGCACTCCCGAGGTACCACCTCGTAGTCCCAAATGTAAATATGCACGACAGGGGGGATCTCCCGAGGTGCCGCCTCGTAGTCCCAAAGTAAATATGCAGTACAAGGGGATCTCCCAAGGTACCGCCTAGTAGTCCCGAAGTAAATATGCAGTACAAGGGGATCTCCCGAGTAGAGCCTCGTAGTCCCAAAGTAAATATGCAGTACAGGGGGATCTCCTGAGTAAACACCTCATAGTCCCAAAGTAAATATGCAGTACAGGGGGATCTCCCGAGAAAACACCTCATAGTCCCAAAGTAAATATGCACTAGATAACTGAAGGAACAAAGAATTTATAGGAAGAAATCTTACAGTTAAAGATTTAATTCAACTCAAGGGAAACAGGTAATTCAACTAAGCATGTTGCACAAATTACAAGTAAGAATTAAGGCACGTAGACACGTGATACTAGGCTAAACATGATCATTACATATGCTAAGGCAACTCAGTTAAGGAATTTAAAAGAAGACAACTCAGCAAGAACCGAATATTTCTACAATTAGCCCGTGTACGCACTCGTCAACTCGCGTACACGGCGCTCACCTATCATATCTGGTTACAACAGTACCAAATCCTAAGGGAATTTCCCCCCACAAAGTTAGACAAGTCACTTACCTCAAATCTCGCTTAATCAATCGGTAAGAATGCCTTTCTCTTAATTTTACGACTCCAAATGGCCCAAATCTAGCCAAAAGCAATTACATATTATGAAAAAGCTTCAAGAAACTAATTTAAATCATAAATCTACGACTTTAGCAACGAATCAAAAAATCTCCCCAAAAAGTCGACCCGAGCCCATATCTCGGAATCGGGTAAAGTCACAAAATACAAACACCCATTCGATAGCGAGTTCACCCATACCAAAATTACCAAAATCCGACACCAAGTCGTCACTCAATCCTTAAATCAAACTCTTCAAACCCCTAGCCTCAAACTCCCAAATTCCACCTTAAATACACCCTAACTAGGTGGGAAAATCAATGGGGAAACAAGGTTATTGATCAAAAATAGGTACAGGAGACTTACCTCAAGCAATCCCTTGAAAATGCTCTCAACAATCACCAAACCCGAGCTCAAAATGCCCAATAATGATAAAAATCACGAACCCTTGCTTTTAAGTATTCGGTCCAGCATTTTCGCTTTTGCGGTCCAAAATCCGCTTCTGCGGTGAAGTCTCCGCATCTGCGGAGTTCAAATAAACCCCCAGGTTCCGCACCTGCGCGCAAATCTCCGCATCTACGGATGCGCTTCTGCGGTCCCTTGTCCGCTTATGCGGAAGCCTTGGCCTCCCCAGCACCCTCACTCACTCCGCTTCTGCGATCACTTTTCCGCAGAAGCGGCTTCGCTTTTGAGGTCTTCCTATCGCATCTGCAACCACTGGCCATCCTCCTCTCCCTCGCATCTACGACTCAAAGCACGCTTATGCGAGACCGCACCTGCGGCCAACCCTTCCGCAGGTGTGATGACACCAGAACCAGCCCATATCAGCTATTCCTCTAAGTCCAAAAATGATCCGTTAACCATCCAAAACTCACCCGAGGCCCCCAGGACCTCAACCAAACATACCAACAAGTCCTAAAACATCATACGGACTTAGTCGAACCCTTAAATCACATCAAACAACGCTAAAACATGAATTGCATATCGATTCAATCCTAATAAACTTTAGAACTTCAAACTTTTATATCTGACGCTGAAACCTACCAAATCAAGTTCGATTGACCTCCAATTTTGCATACAGGTCATAATTGACATTACGAACCTACTCCAACTTCCGGAATCAAAATCCGACCACGATATCAAAAAGTCTACTACTGGTCAAACTTTCCAAAAATTATCCCATTTTCCAACTTTCGCCAATTGACGCTAAAATGACCTACGGACCTCCAATTCAACATCTGAACACGCTCCTAAGCCCAATATCACCCTACAAAACTATAGGAACCTTCAAAACTCCATTCCGGAGTCGTCTTCATACAATTCAAACTATGATCGATTCCTACGACTTAAACTTCCATTTTAGGGACTATGTGTTCCATTACACTCCGAAACCAAAAACAAATTCTTCCGGCAAATCATAAAAACCAAAAATGAAATAGAGGGAGCAATAATTAGGGGTTCAGGGCTAATACTCTCAAAACGACTAGCCGGGTCGTTATAATAAACATGCTTTAGCTACGTACGAATTCTCATCACATCGTGTGTACGTAGCACCCACAACTAGTAGCACATAACATTTACATCACCTAGGGGTAGTTTCCCCCTCACAAGGTTAGACAAGAGACTTACCTCACTCCGAAGTTCCATAACTGGCTCTATCGCCTCACTAGAACCTCAAACCAATGCCCATCTATCCGAAACTAGTCAAAAAATCATGAAAACCAATAAAAATATTCTCCAACACTCATAATTAATTAATTTATAACAATTCCCAACTTCACTCGAAAGGTAAACAAAGTCAACCCTCGGACCCACGTGCCCAGATTCTGAATATCTTCGAAGATAAACATTACCCATAACACCACGAATTCAAATATATAATCAATTCCTAATTTCATGTCCAATTTCGTGGTGAAAATACAAAAATACCAAATTCTAGGTTTTCTTCCAAATCCCACAATTTCTACAAAATTCCATGTTTAAATCCATATATAGTCCATGTATTTATCTTACAACAAGTAGTAAGAACTTACCTCATGATATATAGCAAAAATGATCTTCAAGAATCGCCCTAAATCTCCCCACATGTGCTCCAAGAACTTAAAGGTTACCCACATCTCGAAATTAGATGTTTAATACACCTGCCAGGCCTCCTCTTTCGCGATCGTGGTCATTACCCATGCGATCACGGCCAAATCCATGCTATCGCGATGTATAAATTTTATTTTCTTCTTCACAGACACACTTTGGTATAATGGCCAAAACGTTTTGTACAAAATTTCAAATGATAAACAGTTTGTCTTTCTAAAAAGTATATTCAAAGGGCTACAACTTTTATTTTTTGATCATCTCCAAATTCCTTGTAGATTGCAAGATATAAGCTCCCGAAGTCAAACGAGTGTCAGCAGAAATGACCTACGGACCTCCAATTCAACATCCGAACATGCTCCTAAGCCCAATATCACCCTACAAAGCTATAGGAACCTTCAAAACTCCATTCCGGAGTCGTCTTCACACAATTCAAACTACGGTCGATTCTTACGACTTAAACTTTCATTTTAGGGACTATGTGTTCCATTACACTCCGAAACCAAAAACAAATTCTTCCGGCAAATCATAAAGCCAAAAATGAAATATAGGGAGCAATAATTAGGGGTTCAGGGCTAATACTCTCAAAACGACTAGCCGGGTCGTTATAATAAACATGCTTTAGCTACGTACGGACTCTCATCACATCGTGTGTACGTAGCACCCACAACTAGTAGCACATAACATTTACATCACCTAGGGGGTAGTTTCCCCCTCACAAGGTTAGACAAGAGACTTACCTCACTCCGAAGTTCCATAACTGGCTCTATCGCCTCACTAGCACCTCAAACCAATGCCCATCTATCCGAAACTAGTCAAAAAATCATGAAAACCAATAAAAATATTCTCCAACACTCATAATTAATCAATTTATAACAATTCCCAACTTCGCTCGAAAGGTAAACAAAGTCAACCCTCGGGCCCACGTGCCCAGATTCTGAATATCTTCGAAGATAAACATTACCCATAACACCACGAATTCAAATATATAATCTATTCCTAATTTCATGTCCAATTTCGTGGTGAAAATCCAAAAATACCAAATTCTAGGTTTTCTTCCAAATCCCACAATTTCTACAAAATTCCATGTTTAAATCCATATATAGTCCATGTATTTATCTTACAACAAGTACTAAGAACTTACTTCATGATATATAGCAAAAATGATCTTTAAGAATCGCCCTAAATCTCCCCACATGTGCTCCAAGAACTTAAAAGTTACCCACATCTCGAAATTAGATGTTTAATACACCTGCCAGGCCTCCTCTTGCGCGATCAGGGTCATTACCCATGCGATCGCGGCCAAAACCATGCTATCGCGATGTATAAATTTTATTTTCTTCTTCACAGACACCCTTTGGTATAATGGCCAAAACGTTTTGTACAAAATTCCAAATGATAAACAGTTTGTCTTTCTGAAAAGTATATTCAATGGGCTACAACTTTTATTTTTTGATCATCTCCAAATTCCTTGTAGATTGCAAGATATAAGCTCCCGAATTCAGACGAGTGTCAACAGAAATTCCTTCTACGCGATCGCGACCCTTCCATCTGCGATCGCGATTTACAAGGCCTGAATCGCACTTTACCCTTTGCGATCGCGGCTCAGACCTCTGCAATATCATATCACACCACCGACACGAGTTATCAGCATTTCCAAAAGCCGAAAAGTGGTTCGAAACCACCCCAAAATATCAGCCGAGGTCCGAGGAACTCCATTCAGTCATTTTAATAAGTTTATATACCCTATGTAAACTTGTCCGAAGGCTCGGAACACATGTTAAAACATCGAAACTAAGAATTAAGGATCAAAGTCAATTTATTAAACTCTCTTAACTTTCAAACATTCATCATTCGTCGAACGCGTCTGAAGCACACGTAAACATTTTGGAATGATGCCAAATTTTGCGTACAATCACAAATCACAATACGAAACTATTCCAAGGCTCGAAATCCCAAATGAACTTCAATAACACCAAAGTCTACTTCTACTTGAACTTAGGAAATTCTAAAACCTTCAAAATGTCAGCTTTCAACAATCAACGCCGAAATGCTCCCGGACCATCTGATACTTAACCCAAACATACACCCAAGTCCAAAATCATCATATGAACCTATTGGAACCTTCAAATCTTGATTCTGAGGTCGTTTACTCTAAAGCCAAACCTTGGTCAACTCTTTCAACTTAAAATTTCTGAATTGAGGATTGTTTCCTTCCAAATCAACTCCAAACTTCCCGAAATTCAAATACAAGTCATAATACTTGAAGTGAAGCTACTCAAGGCCTCAAACCACCGAAGGACACGCTAGAGATCAAAACGACCGGTCAAGTCATTAAATTATCTATCTTCATTTCTCTCAACCGGGCAAGCACATCAGGGAAGTTCTTTTCCAGAGTTTTCACATTAGTTCGCATTTTGGAGACGTACCTCCCATATGGCACTAAGGTATGATACCATTGGATGGCATCCTCACGAACTAGATCCAAATAAGTTTTTTTGTCCCGATGGTTCTTTCTTTGACCCACCAGCAACCTGCTTTCCTTTAGCTTTCCGAGACAAACCTTCACTCTGCTTGCATTTTTCGGGGGGGAGTAGTAGTATAGGACTTCCCCACTCCTTTTCCTTGGTAGCACTGTCACGAGCCATAGCAACCTACACACGATAAACATGAATGTGATAATGAATCAAGAAATTTGCCCAAGGTCATCGTGAGAGTCAAAGATGACCCCACACTTAAAACCAAAGGCTCTATATAATCTACTCACAATAGTGGCTAAAAGTGCACAAATGTTGCACCGCAAGACGATGGGTACTCAAGACTTCCCCATGCCACACAATTGTAATTCACTAACTATTCCACACAATTCAAGTAGGCGAACATGGCCATGATTTAGCCTTAGTGCAAGCAAGCAATACTTGAGTCCGATCTACTACAACTAGTATAATACATTAACTACTTCTAACAAAGTGATACATCATACATAATATAATATACATGGTGTGGGTGGTGTGATTATGGTATGGTGAGCATTAAAAACAAGCTCGGGCTATTGAAAACCACCCCCAAAACACCCCACACTTAGCCCACATCACATACAACGACACTCGGCTACTTAGACTTCATCGGTGCACAATTTACTCTTTCAGGCATTATATCAAACAAATGGTGGGCATCAATTTTGTTTCTCTTTATTCAACAATGGTGGAACAAGGTGGCCCTCCTAAATTTTAAATGAAGTAGAGGGAATTATAGTTTACTACTACATAGATAACTTCACAACCAATTTCAACAACCAATTTTTACATAGAGGCCATCCACCATAACAACACAAAGTCTAAAAGAAACTTAGGGATGATTGGGGAGTGGGGGTCATTAGAGATGGGGTTGGGGGGTAATAGTATAACACAAAGAAAGCACAAAATTAGAAGAAAAGAGGGAAGAAGAAGACACATACCAGTGATGTTGAGATGAAAGCAAGCAAAAACAATAGAGAATTTCAGAGAGAGAGAGAGAGAGAAAGAGATGGGCATAGGGGGTTGTTTGAGAGAAAGAGAGTACGGGTAAGAGATAGAAGGGTTGAGTGCTTGTTTAATCTGAGGAGAGATGGATTAGGTTATTGGGTATGGGTTGTTATGTGAATATAGGTGGGTAGTTGGGTAGGGTTATATGGGTTACTAATTTAACTAAAAAAATTAAAGTAAAAAGAAAATAAATAAAAAATAAATAAAAACGACTTACCTAACCCCCAGCCCAGCACCCCATGCTAGGCCTGGCACTGGTGGTTTTAAAATTTCTATTTTGTCCGCCCCAGGCAGCGTGGGGCACTGGCCTGGGCGCTAGTTTTGCAATTTCTTTTTTGAATAAACACCCACAACTCGAGCACTTAATACATCCATTATACACATCCAACACCATTCCTTCCTATGATTTCTATTACTACAAAGAAATCAAAAATATCTAGTCTACTGTGATTGGAAAAACAAAATGCTAAGCTACAAAAATACTAAAAATTGGGTTGTCTCCCAACAAGAGCCTGATTTAACATCGTGGTACGATGCAACACGTTCCCTCACGCATCTACCAAGTCTATCAAAGTTTTGTGATGATGAACGCCACCACCCCAATAATATTTTACTCTCTGCCTATTGACTAAAAATGTGCCCTTGCTCCTAGATTCTTTAGCTCAACGACTCCATGCTTTGTAACCCGCACTACTTTAAATAGACCCGACCATCTAGTCTTGAGCTTTCAAGGAAAGAGATTCAACCTTGAATTGAACAATAGAACAACTTGACCTGGTTCGAACTCATGATGCAAAATGTGTTTGTCATGTCATCTCTTTGTTTTCTCTTTATACAACTTCGCATTCGCATATGCATGCAGTCAAAACTCTTCAAGCTCATTCAGTTGCAACATCTGTTTTTCCCCAGCTAGATCCATATAAAAGTTGAGCTTCTTAATTGCCCAATATGCCTTGTGTTCAAGCTCAACAAGCAAGTGACAAGCTATTCCATAAACTAACCTGTACCGTGAAGCGCCAATTGGAGTTTTGTATGCCGTGTGATATGCCCACATAGCATCTTCTAGCTTGCTAGCCCAATCCTTCCTACTTTCTCTTACTGCCTTCTCCAAAATTCTCTTCACCTCCCTATTTGAGACCTCTACTTGACTACTGGTTTGCGGATGATAAGCAGTTGTGACCTTGTGTCTCACCCCATACTTAGCTAAGAGGTTGCCCAGCATTTTGTTACAAAAGTGAGTACCTCAATCACTGATCAAAGCATGCGGAGTCCTGAATCTGGTGAAAATATTTTTCTTCACAAAGCTTACCACAACTTTAGCATCATTCGTAGGCAAAGCCACAGCCTCAGCCCACTCTGACACATAGTCAACTGCAACCAAGATGTATTGATGGCCATTTGATGTTGGAAACGGCCCCATGAAGTCTATTCCCCAAACATCGAAGATTTGGGCCTCAAGTATGCCCTTCAATGGTATCTCATGCCTTCTCGAAATTGTACCCCTCCTTTGGCACCTATCACACATCTTCACAAAAGCATGTGCATCCTTAAATAGCTTAGGCCAATAGAATATCGACTGCAACACTTTTGCAATCGTTTTGTCTCCACCATGGTGCCCCCCTATATGGTGATGCAATCATGTAAAATTGCCTCCATCTCCTCCTCAGGAACACATCAGCGCACCAGCTGATCTGCACACGACTTAAATAAAAATGGCTCATCATATAGATAAAGCCTCACATCATGCATGGATTTCCTCTTACCATCCGGAGATAACTCTAACGGGGTCACCCCACTTACAATGAAGTTCACATAGTCAGCATACCATGAGGCTATGCCAGCTGTGATGGCTAGAAATTGCTCATCAGGAAAGCTTTCCTGAATTTTTCCCCTTCCTCAACATGTGCGCAAGTTTCCAAGCGTGACAAACGGTCCTCCACCTGATTCTCTGTCCCTTTTCGATCTTTGATTTCCACGTCAAATTCCTGCAAGAGAAGAACCTAATGAATTAGTCTAGGCTTAGCATCCTTTTTCTCAAACAAATACCTGATTTTTACATGGTCTGTGTAGACGATGACTTTAGTTCCCACCAAGTAGGCCCTAAATTTTCCAAACGCTCCTACTACCGCTAGCATCTCTTTTCTGTGCTTGGTAATTTACCTGGGCTAGATTTAGAGTTTTGCTAGCATAGTAGATTGAGTGGAATACTTTATTTTTCCTCTGGCCCAATACGGCCCCAATTTCCATGTCACTGGTATAACACATCAACTCAAAAATATTTCCCTAGTCTAGGGCGGTGATAATCGGTGCAGTCACCAATCTCTTTTTTAACACCTCTTACGCCTTCAAGCAGTGTTCATCAAACTTGAAGGGTGTATCCTTCTCAAGTAACCTGCACAAGGGAGCATAAATCTTAGAGAAATCTTTATTGAATCTACGATGGAAACCTGCATGTCCCAAAAAGCTTTTGACTCCTTTGATAGAGATTGAAGGTTGCAGTTTTTCAATTGCATCCACTTTTGCCTTATCCACCTTCAACCCATCTTTGGACACCTTGTGCCCGAGTACAATTCCTTCTCGCACCATAAAATGGCACTTTTCCTAATTTAGCACTAAGTTCTTCTCTTCACACCTGGCAAGCACTTTACTTAAATTCGTTAAGCATTCATCAAAAGATAGTCCGAAGACCAAAAAATCATCCATACATACTTCAACAAATTTTTTGACCATATCAGTGAAGATTGCCATTATGCACCTTTGAAACGTCACAGTGCATTGCACAACCCAAATGGCATTCACTTAAAAGCATAAGTGGTATAAGGACAAGTCGATCAGTCCTTTAATGTAAGCACATGCATCCATATGATGCACCATCTCCTTCACCTCATCATCCAAGTCAATATTGTCAAACAATATAATTGCTTTCTCTAGAGAGTCATCCAGATATGCACCCACATCAAAGCATAAGTGGCATAAGTAGCACCAAATGATTTACTTTCTTACCACTTCCTTCATCATTATGTTCAAGTGGTGTTGGTGTTCTACCCTCGGTTTGTGCCCATCCTCCATGAGAATTTTATGCATACAAAATGTTGGGCTAATACCACGGATATCAGCCATGGTCCATCCAATCGTCCGCTTGTTCTCTCTAAGCATGCGAAGTAGCTTTTCTTCCTACAAAAGAGATAATTCAGAAGATACAACAACATGTAAAGTTTCATCGATACCTAAATAGGAGTAATAAAGATGGGAGGGTAGGGGATTGAGTTCCAATTTCGGAGCTTCTTCAATAGACGACTTGGGGGGTATCCCAATTGGTCTATCTAGAGGCTCGAAATCGATCAGTCCTTTGATGTAAGCACATGCATCCATATGATGCACCATCTCCTTCACCTCATCATCCAAGTAAATATTGTCAAACAATATAATTGCTTTCTCTAGAGAGTCATCCAGATATTCACCCACATCATTTTTTTTCTTCCTATTTTTCAATCACAAATATCATAGCTATATCCTCAAAGTGAATTGCCCTATATACATTAAACACTGCTTCCACATTATCAACCCGGAGGATCATTTTTCCTTCACGAACTTTGGTCATGGCATCAATGGTGGCTAAGAGAGGTTATCCCAAGATGATGGGGATTTGTTCATCAGCTTCATAGTCTAATATAATGAAATATGCTGGCAAAATAAATTTCCCAATTTGCAGTAGCACATCTTCTATCACCCCCTCGGGATGGACAATAGATCTATTAGCAAGTTATAACATGACTGTGGTTAGCCTTGGAGCTCCCAACCCCAATTGATTGAATACTGATAGGGGCATCAAATTTATGCTAGCTCCCAAATCACAAGTGCTCGTCCCACATCTACCTCACCAATTCGAACAGGTTTTGTGAAGCTCCCCTGATCCTTCAACTTTTGCTACAAATTTCTTTGAATTCTCAAGGTGCACTCTTCAGTAAGTGCAACAGCTTCAAACTCTATCAACCTCCTTTTGTTAGCCACAATATCTTTTATGTACTTAGCATATTTTAGGATTTCACGTAGCACATCAATCAATGGAAGATTCAATTGAATTTGGCTTAGCATATCAAGAAATTTGTTGATTATCCTGTCATCACTTTTCTTCTTCAATCTTTGTAGGCAAGGAGGTGCTGGCCTTACAATTAGAGTCTTTTCACTATCTTCAGTTTCTTTCTCAGCTTCTCCCACAGTTTTAGGGATCAGTTCACCCTTAGGAGTGACTTGTTTTTTTGGGACTTCTTCTAATTCTCTGCCATTCCTCAAAGTTACAACATTTACCTGAAGATTCTTATCTGTATCGCTGGGAAGGCCCCCTGCAGATCGTGCATTTTGGTGTGCAGCCAACTGCCCACTCTGCCTCTCTATATTTCGAAATTCAGTCCTCAATTGCTGATTATCTATTCGAAGTTGCTGGTTGTCAATCAACAGCTTTTTCAACATATCATTAGTTCTTTCTTCTACCTGTTGAGGTAGCTTTTGAGGCTGATTATAGTTCCCTTGAGGCATGTATTGATTCTGAGTGGTCTGGTTCCCACCCCATGAGAAATTCAGATGATTCCTCTAGTTGGGATTATAGGTATTCCCATATTGATTATTCTGGTTCATTGGACATCTACCTTGCTGGCCCACATAATAAAAGATTCAGGATTCACCGGACATTGATCACTCATATGGACAAATCCACAAATTTCACAACATATGGCCATCCTATGAACCTGCTGCATTTGATTCCCTTGACCCATGGCCATCTTAGACATTTGGTTGTTTAGTTTAGCAATCTTTACTCGCACGACAGACATCTCATCCAGATCGAGTGTACATGCTGCTTTCTGTTTTATCACCCTTCTTGAGTTACTCTCACCTTGCCAGTTATGATCATTTGCAGTGAAATTGTTCAGTAGAGTCTGAATCTCACTGTATGGCTTTTGCATGCAACTTCCTCCACAAGCTAAGTCTAGATTCAATTTGGAGGTCTCGTCCAAGCCATCCACAAAAGTATGTCCCAACACCTCATCAGTCTGACAATGATGTGGGTAGTCTTTGAGTAGTTTCTTGTATCTTTCCCAGGCTTGACAAACAGTCTTACCATCTTGTTATTGAAACCTAAGAATCTGGCTCCTCAACGAATTTGTTTTCTTTGTGGGGAAAAACTTGATTAAAATTTTTTGTGCCAGATCATCCCAAGTGTGGATCGAGTTAGCGGGCTCTTTGTTTAATCATTTCTTAGCTACCCCCAGCAGTGAAAAGGGAAACAGAGTCAGTCTAACATAGTCCTTGGAGATGTTTGGATAGTTGTATGTATCTGTAATCTCCAAAAGGTTCTGAAAGTGCCGTTACAGATCTTCATGAGATAGATGATATTCAGCATAATGTATGCATATTTTGATGTATATTGCCTCGTATTGTGCTCATGTATCATAGATTTCGGATGTATAATATAATGATTTGTGATAATTTGTGATATTTCTATGTGTAAGAATCATCCATATGCGATTTGGGATGAAAGTGTATGAATTGGAGCGAAAATGGGAAGAAAAAGCAAAAGTGCCCAATTGAGCGCCACAGGTAGCGTGAGGCACTACCTATGGCATACAAAATAGTATGCTGAAGAAGCCCAGTGCCAGGGCCGGTGCCCTATGCTGCCTTGGGTGCTGGTGACGCGGATCTATCCTATTTCAACCAGGACTCAGTTATTTCGACCCCAAGACGCCCCAACTCATATGAAAGCCAACCTAAAAATATTTTAGGGAGGAGGACGTGACGTTGAGAGAGGAACAAAAGTACGAAACACTCGGGTGCATGGATTTGATCAGTTCTTCTTTTTGTCTTCTAGTGTTCATTGATTTTATGTTTGAAAACGTTATTTTTTATGATTGTATGAACATGAGTGGCTAAGAAACCTATTATTCTAGGGTCATGGTTGCAACATGAATGTTGGCGTTTAAATTGAGGAGTTTGATTTTATCATATTGGGTTGTTTATTTAATTATTTTCTTAATTAGTTGCTGAGTATCTAACTGTGAAATACTATCTACGAATCTAGAATTGAACTCGAAAGTTGGAATTATAGATTGCATATAGGATTAAATAGAGAAAGTTCTTGAACCCGGGCATTGGGGAACGTATTCGCAATTAGGATAGAAATATACCTAATTGCCTTGATTGGTTGAAATACAGGAAGTGTAAATGCATTATTGTTAGTCTTAATTCCATAGACATATAGACATTAAGTTAGATTGAATAGGCGAGTAAGAACTCAACAGATTCGTATGAGTAATATCAACCATGTCAATCAACAATCCAGATAAATCAATTAGTCATTTTAAACCAAGAACACGACAAGATTGTTAGCTAGCCTATGAATCTGGAATATCCTCTCCTATTGATTTTTATCTGAAACTACTTAAGTGTTGTGGTTGATCTCTAGCTATTTCATTGATTGATAGTTTCTTAGGTAGTAAATTAGTCACTTACACATTTTGTGAGAAATCTCTTGAATCGATAAGTTGTTTGAGTTTGAATTAGTCAAAAGTTAATCATAAGTCTTCGTGGGAATGATACTCTACTCATTACTCTATTACTTGGCGACCACGTATACTTGCGTGAGTGTGTTTGGTCGCGACAAGTTTTTGGCACCGTTGCCGGGGACTTAGAAATTGGCTACTTGTCTGAGTTAAGCTTTTATTAGTTATTTGTTCAAGTTTTAATTTTCAGTTGCTTTGTTTGTGTTAACGCATGCTTTTCTCTTGAATGCGGAGGAGTAGAATCGCAAACAACCTCCTTCCTCTTGATCCTGAAATGGAATGAACACTTCATAGGGTGAGGAGGGAAGTTAAAGCTCAAACTAGAATAGAAAGAGAGTTGAACATCGTAGTTCAACCACAGCCACCAGAGATGGAAGGTAATGAAGAGCGTCTGGTGATAGAAGGCGCAAGGCCCAAACTTGCTAATATGACTTAGGCTATTATGAAGCCTGAAATCACGGATCACTTTGAACTCAAACAGTATATGGTGTAGTTGATCCAGTCCACAAGGCAATTTGTGGGTCTGTCTCATGAAGACCCGCAGCGGCACATTCAGAACTTCCTGGAAATTACGGATACTTACAATTATCCGAATGTTTCCAAGGACTATGTCAGGCTGACACTGTTCCCCTTTTCACTGTTGGGGGAAGCCAAAGAATGGGTTTAAAAGGAGCCCGTGAACTCAATCCATACTTGGGATGATCTAGCAAGAAAATTCTTAATCAAGTTTTTTCCCACTAAGAAGACAAAGTCGCTGAGGAGCAAGATTCTTGGGTTCCAACAACGGGATGGTGAGACTCTTCGTCAAGCTTGGGAAAGATACAAGAACTACTCAGAGACTGCCCGCATCATTGTCAGGCTGATGAGGTGTTGGGTCATACTTTCGTTGATGGGTTAGAGGAGACATCAAAGATGAATCTTGACTCAGCTCGTGGGGGTAGTTGCATGGAGAGGCCGTATAGTGAAATCCAACTCCTGCTAAACAACTTCACTGCTAATGATTATAATTGGCAAGGATATGGGGAATCACAAAGAGCACTTAAACAAAAGGCAGCCGGTATAATTGAGCTTGATGACTTCTCAGCCATGAGAGCAGATATTGCAAAATTGGCAAATCAGATGAATAGAATGACAATGCACCAAACACAACAGATGCAACATGTATAAAATATATATACTTGCTGCGAATTATGTAGTGACAGTCACGCGAGTGATATGTGCCCCATGAATCCTGAATCTATCTACTATGTAGGGCAACAGAGCAGAGGTCCGATAAATCAGCATGCACAATATGGGAACACTTACAACCCAAATTGGAAGAATCGTCCTAACTTCTCCTGGGGTGGAAATCAGACGACTCAGAATCATTATAGGTCCCAAGGAAATTTTAATCAACCTCAGAAGCCACCCCAACAAATAGAAGAGAGTACGAATGACTTATTGAAGAAGTTGTTGCTTGATAATCAACAACTGAGGACCGATTTCAGAAATCTTGAGAGACAAATGGGGCAGTTAGCATCGAATCAAAATATTAGGCCTGCATGCGCTCTTCCCAGTGATACAGAGAAGAACCCTCAAGTTAATGACGTTACACTCAGAAATGGGAGGGAATTAGAAGATGTGCCAAAGAAGAGAAAGGATAAGGCTATACCTAGGGGGGAGTTGATTCCTAAAGCAACACATGATTCAAAGAAAGATGATGCAAGTTCAGAGCCAGTGAATGCTGCAAGGCCACCACCACCTTTCCCCCAAAGATTACAGAAGAAGAATGATGATCGCATGTTCAATAAATATCTCTCTATGTTTTTTCAATTGAATATTCCATTGGTAGATGTACTTCACGAAATTCGAAAGTATGCTAAGTACATCAAAGATATAGTGGCTCACAAGAGGAGATTGACTGAATTTGAGACAGTCGCACTTACTGAGGAGTGCACATCGATGGTCCAAAACAAGCTTCCTCAAAAGCTTTAGGATCCTGGTAGGTTCACCATCCCTGTGCAGATTGGTAATATCAACGTGGGTCGTGCTATTTGTGATTTGGGGCCGAGCATAAATTTGATGCCCTTGTCCTTGTTCAAGATATTGGGTCTGAGAGCTCCAAGACCAACCACTGTGATGTTGCAACTAGCGGATAGATCTATAGCCTACCCTGAAAGAGTGATTGAAGATGTGTTGCTGCAAATTGGGAAATTCATCTTCCTAGCGGACTTCATTATCCTAGATTATGAGGCTGATGTACAAGTTCCAATCATATTAGGACGACCTCTCTTGGCTATAGGTGATGCAATTATTAAAGTAAGAGAGGGAAAACTGATTATGAGGGTGGATAATGAGGAAGCAGTTTTTAATGTCTACAAGCCGATCCAACTTCCCCGCCATTATGAGGAGCTCTCTATGATATCTGTTGTTGAAGTGGATGAGCAACTTATCAACACGAGTGTATATCTAGATGTTTCTCTAGAGAAAGCACTCATGTTGTTCGATAGCTTGGAGATTGATGACGAGGTTGAGGAGATGATGCATATCCTAGATGCATTGTGTGCTTATATGCAGGGATTAAACCCCTTTGAGTCCCTAAATAGGCCAAATGGGCCTCCTCCAAAGTCGTCGATTGAAGAAGCTCCAAAATTGGAACTTAAAACCTTGCCCCCTCACCTTCAATATGCTTATTTGGGTGGTTCTGACACTCTATCTATTATTGTTTATTTTGACTTGTCTAAATTTCAGGAAGAAAAACTGTTAAGAGTGCTGCGTGAGCACAAACGAGCAATTGGGTGGATGATGTCTGACATTAGAGGCATTAGTCTAGCATTCTACATGCATAAAATCCTCACAGAGGAAGGGCACAAGCAAAGTGTAGAGCAACAACGCCGCCTAAAACTCAATCATGAAAGAGGTGGTAAGAAAAGAAGTGATTAAGTGGCTTGATGCAAGTATTGTATTTCTAATCTCGGATAGCAAATGGGTAAGCCCCGTCCAATGTGTGCCTAAAAAGGGGGGGATGACTGTAGTGGTTAATGAAAATAATGACCTGATTCCCACAAGAACTGTGACTGGGTGGAGAATTTGCAAAGATTATAGAAAATTAAACAATGCCACCCGAAAGGACCACTTTCCCCTCCCCTTTATTGATCAAATGCTCGATAGATTAGCTGGACAGGAATACTACTATTTCCTAGATGGATATTAGGCGTATAATCAGATTGCTACAGCCCCAGAGGACCAAGAGAAATTTACATTTTCGTGTCCCTATGGCACGTAAGAGAATGCCCTTTGGTCTTTGTAATGCACCTGCGACTTTTCAAAGGTGTATGATGGCTATTTTTACTGACATGGTTGAAAGATTTGTAGAAGTGTTCATGGATGATTTTTCTGTGTTTGGGTGTTCTTTTGATAATTGTTTAATGAACCTTGATAAAGTGCTTGCTAGGTGCGAAGAGACAAAGTTGGTACTAAATTGGGAAAAGTGCCATTTCATGGTACATGAAGGTAGTCTTGGGGCACAAGGTGTCCAAAAATGGGTTGCAGGTGGACAAAGCAAAAGTGCATACGATTGAAAAATTGCCCCCACTGATGTTAGGCCAAAATGCTTTACTTTTAGTATATTACTCGCCCTATATTTGATTGGTTTAGTGATTAATTATGCGACATTTGAGCTAAATTGTGTTGTTTATTGTGTAGGAACATCGGAAGACAAAGACGAGTGAAGGTTGCACAAAAAGAGGACAAAAATGCAAGAAAAGAGCACAAAAATGCCAAGTATCCAAACCGTGCTACAGACCAAGTAAAGCCAACTCTATATCCAGCTTGACCGTGCTACAGACCAGGCTTCGTGAGGTCTATAGCCAGCTTGACCGCGCTACAGACCAGGCTTTGCGAGGTCTATAGCCAGCTTGAGTGTGCTACATACCAGACTTCGTGAGGTCTATAGCCCGGCAATTAAAAGTTGCGGGTTAAAATACTCCAACCCAGATTTGGACTCAAGGACTTCAACCGTAGCCTATAAATACTCCCTAAACATGTCTAAAAGGCATAGACGTTTTTTAGAGTAGATCCGACCAAAAAAGAGGACGTTTTGGGGGGGGGATTATTGGAGAGGCAAGAAGGCTACGGGAACACTTGGAAGCAACGAATCACAAGAGTTTTCTCTTCCGTTCTTCCTTAATCTGTATTTTAATGCATTCAATTATTATCATGATTTTTAGTATGGTTATGAGTAGCTAAATTTTCCTAACTAGGGTTTGATGGAACCTTTTGAAGGATGATTTTTCTGTTGTGTTTAATATAATTTTTCCATTGGATTTTCTCTTCTTGTTCAACTACGTGATTATTTTAGTTGATTGAAGGGCCCACAATTGACTGTGCCTATTTAGTATGTATTGCTTGGAACAGGGTATATATTTAGGTAGTTGTTGAACAACATCATTCCTAACGTATGTGAGGAATCAATACGGAGGGTTTAAAGGTGGGATTAGGAATAACCAAACCTTGGTGCAATCTTAGTGAGCGGTGAATTAGTGCCAGCTAGCGTAGTTTAGAAGAATATGTCTAGTAAGTTGTGGTAGTTTCTCGGAAGAGAATTACGACACCCTAAGTACTCACGATCGGTAGAGAATACTTAAGTGAAATTATAGAAGGCATAGCGGGAAGGATTCCGATAATTGGAAAAATCATAACTCGAGACCTCATTAATATTGTCACTAACCCTTAGACTTGTTAGTTGATAATTTTACTTTTAGTATTTGTTAATTAATTAGTTTAAAATAAAAATTACAATCTTTATAACTAGGAAATTATTTGAACTTGTATTTCTAGCAATACTGAACAGTTGTAACTAAGCCTTAGTTCTCTGTGGGATTCGACTCCGGACTTGTAAACTAGATTATATTTGCAATGACCGCTAGACCTTTTAGGAGGCATAGTTGGGCGTGATCAAATTCATCAAGGGCATTCGCAGTTTCTTGGGCGATGCAGGTTTTTATCATCGTTTCATTAAAGATTTTTCAAAAATTTCTTCTCCGCTGTGCAGGCTTCTTGAGAAAGATATCCCCTTCAAGTTTGATGATGCCTGTCTGAAAGCATTTCAGGAGCTGAAGGGAAGATTAGTGAATGCGCCAATTATCATTGCCCCGAATTGGGCGCAGCCATTT
This sequence comes from Nicotiana tabacum, assembly GCF_000715075.1. Lineage (NCBI taxonomy): Eukaryota > Viridiplantae > Streptophyta > Magnoliopsida > Solanales > Solanaceae > Nicotiana > Nicotiana tabacum. Next base: position 534,274 of record NC_134094.1, read on the forward strand.
GAGTTGATGTGCGATGCGAGTGACATAGCAATTGGAGCTGTTTTGGGGCAAATGAGGGATAAAATATTTCACTACATTTATTATGCACGCAAAACTATGAATCCAGCCCAGATGAACTACATTGTTACTGAAAAAGAGTTGCTTGCAGTGGTGTGGACATTTGACAAGTTCATATCCTATCTAGTAGGAACCAAAGTCATTGTCTACACAGATCACTCAGCTATAAGGTACTTGTTTGAAAAGAGAGACACCAAGCTGAGGCTAATTCGATGGGTCCTCTTCTTGCAAGAATTTGACTTGGAGATCCGAGATCGAAAAGGAACAGATAATCAAGTGGCTGATCACTTGTCCAGATTAGAAAATCAAAACCATGTGGCTGAGGGAGGTCGATTAAGGAAACATTTCCAGATGAGCAGTTATTGGGAATCACCTCGAGTGAAGCCCCGTGGTATGTAGATTACGTGAATTTCATTGCAAGTGGGGTGATTCCATTAGAATTGACTCCCGATAATAGAAGAAGATTTCTATATAATGTCAGGCTCTACATGTGGGATAAGTCATTCCTCTATAAGCAGTGCGTAGATCAGTTGGTACGAAGGTGTGTTCCTAAAGAGGAGATGAATGCAATATTGCATGACTGTCATGCTTCTCCATATGGAGGTCAACATGGTGGGGATAGAACTGCCCAAAAAGTGTTGCAATCGAGTTTCTATTGGCCAAAATTGTTTAAGGATACACACGCCTTTGTTAAAAAGTGTGATAGGTGCCAAAGAACAGGAACAATCACGAAGAAGCACGAGATGCCTTTGCAAAGTATTCTGGGACTCCAAGGGTGCTGATAAGTGTCGGAGGAACCCACTTCTGTAACAAATTGTTGAATAAAGTTCTAGCAAAGTATGGAGTTAAACACAAGGTTGACACCGCATATCACCCCCAAACGAGTGGTCAAGTGGAAGTGTCAAACAGAGAGGTGAAGCAGATTCTGGAGAAAACGGTAAGTGGAAATAGGAAGGATTGGGCCGGAAAGCTGGACAACGCATTATGGGAATATTAAACTGCATACAAGACCCCCAAAGGTACTTCTCCGTATAAGTTGGTTTATGGGAAGACGTGCCACTTGCCGTTGAGCTTGAACACAAAGCCTATTAGGCGATTAAAAAGCTAAATATTGATATGGACTTAGCCGGTGAGAAGAGGTTGTTACAACTCAACGAGCTTGATGAGTTTCGATTGCACGCGTACGAAAATTCCAAATTGTATAAAGAAAAGACCAAGAGATAGCATGATAAGCACATCCATCATTGCGAGTTTGAGCCAGGTCAAGAAGTTCTCTTATTCAATTTGAGGTTGAAGCTTTTACCTGGAAAGCTTAAGTTTTGATGGGCAGGTCCTATTGTGGTGGTAAGTGTGAGGCCTCATGGAGCAGTGGAATTCCGTGATACAAGCTCAAGTGGTACCTTCATGGTAAATGGACAGAGAGTAAAACATTATTGGGGTGGTGACATTGCACGTCACTAGACCTCGGTGGACTTGGTCGGTGCTTGAAAAACGTGTTAAGTCGTGCCGCGACGTTAAATCAGACACTTGTTGGGAGGCAACCCAATTGTTAATGCTTTTGTAGCTTAGCTTTTTGTTTGCTTTTAGTAAGAGTAGACTAGTTTTTTTTGTTTTCTTTATAGTTAGAGAAATCATAGGTGGGAATAGTGTGGAGTGTATAATGTATGTATTGAGTAGTCGAGTATGAGGGAATTTATATTTTTAAAAAATGGAAAATTTCGGCAAACCATCGCCCTACGCTGTATAGGGTGCAGATTCCAGTATAGTCATAACCCCCAGCGCCAAGCCTAGTGTGGGGCGCTGGGCTGGGGGGTCAAGTAAGTTAATTTTTTTTATTTATTTTCATTTTGTTTATTTTTTATTTCTTTAGGACCTAACCCATTACCCGACCCGATTACCCATATACACTAACATAATAACCCAACCCATTCCCCAATTTTATTAACATAACTCTAAACCCAAACTCCCACTCTCTCTCCCCGTTACTCTCCAAACCCCTCTACCCATTCCTTCCTTCCTCTCTCTCTCAAATTCTCCACTATTGCTTGTGTGTTTTCTTCTCAAGATGCTAAGGTATGTTCCTCATCTCCTTCTTATCTTGTGTATTGTGAATTTTGTTTGTGTGTTGTCAGGTCCTCCATTCTCAAACGACCCCCAATCCCCTAGGTCTCTTTGACATGTTTTGTTGTTATGATGGGTGGCCCTAGTGTGCACGAAATTGGGTGAAAATATTGATTGTGAATTTGTATTTGAAGTAGTAAACTACAATTCCCTCTACTTCATTTGAATTTGGGAGGGCCAACGTGCTCCACCATTGTTAAAATAAGAGAAGCAAATTGATACCCACAAGGTGTTTGCTAAAATGCCTAAAAGAGTGAATTGAACACCGGTGAATTCTGAGTAGCCGCGTGTAGTTGTATATGATGTTGGGTGAAGTGTGGGGTGTTTGGGGGCAATGTATCTTGCAGTAAACTCTTATAAGAAGTAGTTAGTGTTCTAGACTAGTTGTAGTAAATTGGACTCTAGCATTGCTTGCTTGCACTACGGTTAAGTTATGGCCATGTTCGACTACTTGAATTGTGGCATTGGGAAGTCTTGAGTACTTATCGCCTTGTGATGAAACATTAGTGCACTTTGAACCACTCTTGTGAGTAGATTACACATAGCCTTCGATTTTAAGTGTGAGGTCATCTTGGGTTCTCACAATGACCTTGGGCAAATTTCTTGATTTATTCTCACATTTGTGTTTGTCGTGTGTAGGTTGTTATGGTCCATAACAGTGCTGCCAAAGGAAAAGGGGTAGGAAAGTCCTCCACTACTGCTCCCCCCCCCCCACAAAACACAAGCAAGGTGAAGGATCATCTAGGAAAGCTAAAATAAAACAAGTTGCCGAAGGATCACAACAGGCACCATTGCAACCAAGGCCTCATTTAAAACTAGTCATTGATGCTTCTATCGCATGGCATAGGGACTTCGTGCCATATGGGCGGCATGTCTCCGAGATGGGCATTAATGTGAAAGCTTTAGAAAAGAACTTCCCGGACGTGCTTGGCCGGTTGCGAGCACTGAACATGGAAAAATTCCTAGAATGCCCCGGCCATGCAAATTTGAGCATGGTGAGAGAATTGTATGCTAATTGGAATGCGGACTTGTTCAGGTCACATATCCGTGGAAAGGATGTGCCACTGAATAGGCGGGCCTTATATGGATTTTTAGTGATTGAAAATTGTGACCCGCGGAGGCTAAAGAAATTTTGTCAAAATCCCAGGCTACACGGTGATAGTCACACTCTTTGTGGAGTCAATTCGAATGCCAAGTGGAACAGAGCTAAAGGTGATATCCAACTTGAGATGGTTCGCTCTAATTTCAACAAGACCACTTAAGTGTGGCAGAATTCCGTGCAGGCCTGACTCATGCCAATTGAACACAACAGCGAATCCACTCGAGCTCGAGTGTGTGATATTATTTTTGATGATTGGGAGACCCATAATTGTGGGTGATATCATGCTCGATGAGATGGCCCGCACCTGCTTTGGGCAAAGGATAAAGAGGTTCTTCTTTGGAAACCTCCTGACGCAGTACATGCTGTCTCGTGAGGTACCGGAGTACCCTGGCTATGATGAGGTGGTAGAGGCACCAAAGGCATTGTTAGACATTACATCCTTACTGGAGTCCACATCAAAGCTAATCCAGGTTACGAGGAATGAGAGGGATAAGAACTTCAACATGTATCTTTATAGTTCCCTCAATATGATAATGCGCAGTCTAGGGGTGTCGGATGAGGAACGTATGCATCTGCACAATGATCTCTCTAGTTCTTCCAAGGAGATGTTGGGCATTGCACCGGGCAGTCCCATTCACCCGTCCGAGGATGAGAACACTCACAAAGGATCCGATGATGAGGATGAGATTGGTGATGAAGTCACGGGCCCCATGGTTTTGGTGCCCCTAGGAGAGGATGATGATGATGATGATGAGCCCAGAGCTGCGGCTGGTGGACATTCTGAGGAGTCGGACTCTGACTAGCAAGGAGTTCTTTCTTTCCACCTTACTTTGTTTTGAATTTGTTATGCATCGGGGACTGTGCATTGTTTAAGTGTAGGGTGGGGGAACATTCCTGACTAGTAATTGTATAACTTTTTTATTTATTTTTATTTTTTTAGCTTAGTTTAGAACTCACCTAGTCTAGTTAGCTCATAAAATGAAAAGAAAAAATAGAAAAAGCTAGGACTTTCCCGACGATGGATTTGTTGGACAATTTTCTTGAGGGATTAAAGTCCAATTAAAAATATCAAAAAGATTTTATTTTGTTCGTGTTAGGATAGTTAGGTAGTATACCTTGGTTTTTCTTTGGACGCTGGTTCTTTTCCAAGGGTGTAGCTCGAATCGGGTGTTTTTAATTTTTTAGGAGTAGGATAGGGATAAAACAGAGGTGCTCTGAGGTACCTGTTGACATATTTGGTGTTGGCACATTAAACTATGGCATGCGTTCTGTCTTCCTGAGTATTTGATTTGAATTGTAATGCCCAAGTAAATTAAATTGCCTATTCTGTGACGCCTTTTTCTCAGTTGGTTGACTTGCATGCCACCTAGTGCATTATTGCTTAAATATTCTCAACTCGCTATGCTTTCTTGACTTGAGAGTCGAACAGAACCGTCTTGATTGAGTCAAGTGCAATGTGTGTGTAAGGGTTGGTGATATTCTGTACTGTCGTGTGTAGTCTAGAATTTGTCCCGTGTGTTAATCAAAGTGAAATTGTTAAGTTGTGCTAGTCTAGGAGATAACGTAGGAGTTTCTTGATTGACCATAGAGGGGCTTGTCACTCACAAATAAAAAAATTTCGTTGCTAGCCCTTTGAGCCTATAGGCATTTTCTTTGGTACCCACACTACAAGTTGTATCCCTATTTTGTTCTTATTTTGAGCTTGTTGAGCCTTTACCTCCTAAGGCACTTAGTCGCTAAAATAAGTAAGGTGAGAGATTGGGGAGTGGCTTACGAGTGGAACCATGGAAGGGCCATTAAGGTGTACTAAAAGTGTGAAAAAAGTCCACTACCCGATGAACCTTAATGTATGAAGTGTGTGAAGAAAAAGAGAAAGAAAAGGGGCGAAAAAAAAATTTGCAAGAAGGAAGAAAAAAAAAATAGTTCAAATAATGTAGAAAAACACACACCTCCTAATCCTTCTAATTCGTGCTAGTGGAAATATAGAAGTGCTTAATTGAAAAGAGGGCTATGTTATATATGGTGTATGACAAGTGAATTGGTTGAGACGAAGATGTGCTCGATTTGTGAGTGTAGTGTATTAAAGTGCTTAGGAGGGTTAGTCACTATTCCTAAATGTATCCTACCCGTCCCTTAGCCTACATTACAACCTTAAAGTCCTAATTGATCCTAGATTTGGCTAGCTTAGATTAGTAGAGATATACACTATGGGCAAGCTTATGGTACGACCATGGGATGCACATGAATTCTTTATGAGATTAAGCAAATTTTGTTCAATGGTGTGATGTCCTTAATTTATGTTCAATGACATATTTGAATGTATGGGCTACTTCTATATTCACTCTTTTGCTTGTGGTGAGCGCACTTGGTCTCATGACGGATTGGTGATGTTGTACACTTCTTTTGTTGGGTGAGTGCATGAGTTAAGGATGCTTAGTGTTAACGAG